>NC_084800.1:81657774-81960805 GCF_963169125.1 Humulus lupulus
TCATATAACTAGCCTTAGAGTTGGACAAGCGTACCTGGCGCTTATTATTTTAGGTGGCCTTAGGGTCATTCAAGCGTATATCATGCTTCCTGGTTAGCTTAAGCACATCGGTTGGCGTTCAGCATGCTATTGCCGCCCTGGACTCATAAGCGGAGCCTTTAAACCCTTGACTTATAAGCGAAGCCATTAGGTTTTCGACTTATAAGCTGAGTCTTTTAAACCTTCGACTTATAGCTGAGTCCTTTAAACTTTTGACTTATAAGCCGAGTCTTTTAACCAGATATATCCTTGACTAATAAGCCAAGCTTTTCATCAGATATTATAGATGGTTCCTCGACTTATAAGCCGAGATTTTAGTCAGATATAATAGATAGAGCCTCGACTTATAAGTCGAGCTTTTCAATCATATATAATCACTAAGCTATCGACTTATAAGTTGAGCCTTCCAATCAGATATACTAGATAACCCTCGACTTATTAGTCGAACTTTTCAATCAGATATACAAAGAAGTAGTTATTACTTAACACAGGTAAACACAGCACAAATAACATGTTTAATAAAACATTCTCAACATAGTAATAACCATGTACTATAACTGGCCCAAGCCCTAAACAAAGACCAGGTGCAGTTTTCTTTCCACAGGTCCAAGCACTAGAAAAATGGAAATGACCCTCGAGCACGATCCCCTTCCAAGCCCTAGCGGTACCCCAGTCACAACCATATTAAAAGATATATCAATATCGAGTGAATAAAGGATTTTGGAACAAGTCCTAGCCTCCGCGACCTCGAATTCTACTAAACTAGGTAGTAGAATCCTTCCCAAGCCCTTAGGTTTAAGTCCTAGCACTCAAAACTGCGCCACCTTTTGGCTAACTTTCTAAATAGCACCGCAGTGCACCCCTAAAGGGCCGCAATGCACCATAAGTCAGAGAGCTCCCGACCTATTTTCCCTTGACACGCACCACACAACTCGCCAGGCGCCGCGACGCCAAGATGATTCAGGGAACCGCTCTGGCCTCTGCATTCATGCGGGTCGCAATGCTCCAAGAACAGCACCGTGGCGCAACCCCGCGAACCTAGGTTTTCAACATTTTTACTCTGAGCCAAAACCCTCCAAATTTACCCCAGTAAACAACCAAAGCCAGATTTGAGTCCCAAATCCTCAAGAATACCTCTAAGGCAACACAAACACACCAAAAACCAAGCCACAACCCTACTCCAATTCAAAGTCCAACCATAGGCTTAAAACTCAATAAAATATTAAACCGCACTACAATTACCAGCAAAACAGAGCAAAGAATTTTACCTCAACTGAGCAATCTGACTCTTTGCTGGAGTAAATACTTGCCTCTGATAGAATTTTCCTATAATAACAGCTACCAGTGGACTATTGGGGTGGCGCCTGATGAGATGATGTATGGTAGGAAGTGTAGGTCACCCATTCACTGGGATGAGATGGGTGAGAGGAAATATTTGGGTCTTGAGGTAGTTTAGAGGACCACAGAGGCTATTGAAAAGATTAGAGCTCGGATGCTCACGTCTCAGAGTAGACAGAAGAGTTATTCACACCCAAAGCGGAGGGACGTGGAGTTCCAAGTGGGAGACTATGTGTTCCTTAGGGTTTCACCACTGAGAGGGTGAAGAGATTTCAGAAGAAGGGCAAGTTGAGCCCTAGGTTCCTTGGACCATTTGAGATCCTGGAGAGGATCGGTCAAGTGGCCTATAGATTGGTCTTACCCCCGACATTGGCTAGTGTGCACAACATATTTTGTATTTTCATGTTGAAGAAGTATGTATTAGATGAGACTCATGTATTGAGTTATGAGGATCTGGAACTGGAGACAGATTTATCATATGAGAAGCAGCTAGTTTAGATTTTAGACAGGAAGGACACGGTCCTGAGGAACAAGACTATACATTTTGTTAATGTATTATGGAGGAACAACAAGGTCGAGGAAGCGACTTGGGAGCTAGAGTCAAATATGCGAGATCAGTATCTGAAGATGTATGTTAAGGTAAAATTTCGAGGATGAAATTCGTGTAAGGAGGGGATAGTTGTAACGTCCCAAATTATCTAATAAGGTTTAGGGCCTTGATTAGGGGACCAGGATGGCGAATTATGGAAAATTATTTGCATATATGTGATATAATTATGGAATATATTTTTATGTGATATATATGTGTATTGTTATATGATTACATGAGTTATATTATAATATGACTATATATGCATGTGGACCTGTTTCTTATTAGAAGGGAAATTTTCATAATTTGGCTTGTTACAGGTATATTTGGAATACATGTGCATATATGAGTAAGACCATATTATTATGTGTATATATTTGGGTTACTCGGCACGAGGTGATCCTAGGGAGCAAGTTAGCGGGAAAGTCACTATAGGATCAAATACCCGACTCGGGGTAAGTCAAGGGGTATTTTGGGTGTTTAGTTCATGACCGGGTTATCAGCTAATGGGAATAAATAGCTGAAGATATATTCGGAGTTAGTGGGATTAGGAGGGAATTTCGTGGATTTTGACC
Source organism: Humulus lupulus (assembly GCF_963169125.1). Classification (NCBI taxonomy): domain Eukaryota; kingdom Viridiplantae; phylum Streptophyta; class Magnoliopsida; order Rosales; family Cannabaceae; genus Humulus; species Humulus lupulus. The sequence continues at coordinate 81,660,316 of NC_084800.1, forward strand.
ATTTTACCCTCGAGGATGTTTTTAGGTAACCCGGGCCCCGTAATTTACATAGAGTTGCTTGAACTCTAAGTAACCTCACCAAACACAAAACACTCAGCAGCCTTAGAACTCTCATCATCTCTCTCTCTCTCTCTCTCTCTCTCTCTCTCTCTCAGCTGTTCCCTCACTCTTTTTTTTTTGGTGTGGATTTCTTGTGGAAAACTAAGGGAATTCAAGGAAATTGATGGCTTGAATCTAAGGTTGGATTGGTTGCAGCTAGGAGATCATTAAACATAGCTAAGGTAAGCATCAATCCCTGTTTTGACTGAGTTCTATTTTGGTTTTTCTTGTGTTCTTGAGCTTTGAGGTTCAAGGGGTTGATTGTGAGTTTTGGATAATTTTTGGTCAAGTTTTAGGTTGGGTTTTGTTGCTGGTAATTTGTTGATATTGTTCTGGGGTTTAATTATGGTTTTGGGGATTGTTTGGGATGATTTTGGGTAAGATTTGGCTTGAGGAAAAAGTTGTAAATCTGGGTTTGTAGGGTTGTACCTCGACCCTGTTCTTGGGGCGTCGCAACCCGCGTGCACCTAGGGGATTCAGTTTCGCATAGGTGTGTCGCGACCTAGCAGGTCTGAGTTGCAGCGCATGTCCCAAGAAATGTAGGGGCTGGGAGCCTCTGACTTGAGGTGCGTCGTGACCCATTAGGGGGCACCACGATGCACATTGGCAGAGAAAGACCAGAATGGGTATTGAGTGATGGGAACTCAAATCTAAGGGCTTGAGATCAATTCTACTACCCGGTTGAGTAGAATTCAACGTCTCGGAGGCTAGGACTCGGTCTAGAAGCCTTTATTCGCTCGTTATTAACAGGATTTTATATTATGGTTGTGACTAGGTTACTGTTAGGGGCTCGAAACCAAGATCGTACTCGTGGGTCGTTCTTATTATACATTGCACTCGGACCTGAGGTAAGAAAACTGCACCCAATATGTGGTAAATGTGATTATCTAAGTGAATAGGGCTTGGCCCCGTTAAGGAACATAGTTATTACTGTGTTTGCATTTAATTGGGTGAGCTACATGATTAATATGTATGCATACTTGTATGATTTGAAGTAAGCCTATATGTATATGGTAAATTGTATATGCGTATCTATTTATCTGGTTATCTGTTTATCTGATTGTCTGAATATCTGGCCAAAGCATTGACTTATTAGTCAAGGGCGGCAATAGCGTGTTGTGCGCTGGTCGAAAGGTTTAGGCCTAATCCGAGACGTACTATTACATTGACCGGCCCTATGGTCGCTTGGAAACGAATAAAGCACTTGGCTAGCTCTTTGGCTAGTTACTCAGAGTTAGGGCAAAGGGCCCTGACTGACTCTATGGTCACATAGCTAGGGCATAGGGCCCCAGATTGACGCTATGGTCACATAGCTAGGGCATAGGGCTCCATATTGACTCTATGGTCAACTATTTAGGGCATAAGGCCCCGGGTTGACTCTATGGTCATCTATTCAGGGAAGTGGGCCCCAGAATGATCCTATAATCATTTATTTGTAATTGTATGCATGCATGAGTAGGTTATTACTACTGGGCATGCTAGATACGCATCTAGAATCTGTAATTACTGTTCATGCACATGTTTTTGTTTTCTTGCTGAGCCTCGGTTCAAAGGTTCTATGTGGTGCAGGTAAGGGGAAAGGGAAGCTGGACCAGCCATGAGTTGGAGAGCTTTGGTGGCGGCGTGTACATATGCGGCTGCTCGACCATCACAGCTGGGGTTATCTTGGAAGAACTAGGGTAGCATCCCTTATTTTGACACTTAGGTCAGCTGGTTGTAACTTTTGAACTGTAATAGACCTTTTAAACATCTATTTATGTTATTTTGGGATCTTATGTATGGGCGCAAATATTTTTAATGAAAATTCAACGTTTCCTTTTGACCAATTATTTTAACCCTAATCCTTGTCATTAACCTTAGTTATATTATTTAAAGTACACAGTGTAACGGTCCACAAGAGCAGTAACTCCCAGTCATGCTGCTCGAGGTTGAAAGGATCCTAGAAGCATTTCATGGACCCTTTCACAACATGGAAAATCACATGGTGGGTCATGCCAACCAGGTGAATGTCAAGGACCTAAGGGCCATAGAGGAGCATTCCCCAGGGAGCATCTTGGATTCAGCCTTGGGATTGAATCTCACTGTGAGTTATCCTCTTTCTCGCTATAGACCCTTTTTTTTTTTTTTCTATTTTCGTGAGCTAATCCTGCTATGTAGTTTACTTTTTTAGTCTTGTTTAGCTCAAATCTGTGGCATCACTCGGATCCAAGCTCAAAGAGATGAGGTCAGGACCACTCTGGCGGCATCCCAAGTCAATGAGCGAATCGCCAAGGAAAAGGTCATCAAAGTGAGCCGGCGTTGAGACCCGCTGTAGGTCAAGGTCGACAGCCTCAACAAGAAACTTGAGGAATTCGATGTGCTAAAAAAGAAACTATCTAAGGTCGAAGAGAAAGCTAAGCAGGATGCCAAGAAGGCAAAACAGGATGTTGTTGAGGCAACAAATGCCTTGGAGAAGATGTTATACTAGTGATGGGCATACAAACAGTAAGGAGATTTCTCATTTCTGGATGTGGAGCTTTGGGGGCGTTACCTCGCCAAGTTCTAGAGTCGACTCTTGCAAGAGCCCTCCGAGACTGTGGAGGCTTTTGGAGCTGCTGAAGGGGGCGATGATGAGGTGACGTCACAAGGGCAAGTTACCGGAGCTCAGTGACGTTTAGGGCGTCCTCATCCTCTTTTTTATGCTTTATTTCATGTTCTTTGAACCCATTGTAATTATGCTTTCAAAAGTGAGACAATTGCCTTCGGGCTCAGTTAGAGGTTATTTCTCCTCAAGTTATTCATATACTTGTGTTAGTACATGTTCATTAATTTCTGATCTATTTTTGTTCCCCTTAACCTATTATTTTGCTATGCATATGAAATTTAAGTCCTTGTACATTTGCAATCATAGGGTTTATGTTTAGATCGAGATAAATGCCTGATGGCTTGACCAGTTAATTTTGGTGACTGACCTAATTATATCCAAGAATTTGCTTGCCTAATAACGTTATACGTGTTAGGAATCAAGTCTTGGACCTGGTTATATCCAGGAGTTTTGTTGCCTAATAGCGTTATATCTGTTAGGAATCAAGCTTTGGACCTAGTTATATTCAAGAGTTTTCTTAGTCGAATTCCAGGTTTTGTTTCTTTGAATTTTCTTAACTTGGTTCATTTTCAGAATTTCTTTGAAAATTCAAGCTTTAAAAAGTCATAGAATAATTAATTTTCTGAATTCTAAGTTGAAATTTTTTTATCAAATTTTGCCGAATATTTCAAAGAATATAGAGGGTTATATACCCCCAAGCGATCATAATTTATAAGTATTCTAGGTCGCTTTTACGAAATAAGCTTGAGATGCATACAAAAAAATGATAATTTTGTACCTCGTTTAAATTATGCGGCAACCTTATATTATTCAAATTCTGAAAAGTAACAATGGATTTTATAAATAAGTCTTACTAGAAAGAAGTGCTACTAAAAACATAAAAATATAACAAAGTTTTCCTATTATTGGTAGTATTTTTTTTAGATGTAGAGCATTCTAGGTCGGTGGGACCAACTCTCCACTTAACAGAGCTAGCTTAAAGGTTCTTTCATGCAAGATTTCCACGATCTGGTATGGTCCTTCCCAGTTCGGTTCCAATACACCCTCCTTAGGATCTTTGTTTGCCAAAAATACCATTTAGAGCACTAAATCACCTAGTTCGAGACTTCTTCCTTTGACTTTCGAGTTAAAATAGCAAGTGATCCTCAGCTGATAATGGGCGAGCTGTAACTGTGACTCCTCCTATTTTCCTTGAACAGGTCCAGAGATGTGTTAAGCAAGTTGTGGTTTTGATCCTGATTGAAGGTCTTCTGTCTATGTGACATCACTAGTGTCGTAATTGGGAGCATAACCTCACTTCCAAAGGTTAAAGAGAAGGGAGTGTGCCCTATGGATGAGCGATGTGAGGTCCTATATGCCCAATGTAGTTGCGGGAGCTGCTCAGGCCATAATCCTTTAGCTCCGTCTAGTCATTTCATTAAGCTCGTCTTTAGGGTTTTATATACAACCTTGACCTGCCCATTATCTTTCAGATATGCCAATGAAGAAAACTCTTGGTTATGCTGTACTTCTCACAAATGCTCATGAAAAGATCACTATCGAACTGGGTTTCGTTGTCAGACACAATATTTTTTGGGAGCCCAAAATGGCATATGATATTCTTCACAATAAAATCTAGAACTCTCTTGGAGGTTATGGTCGCTAGAGGCTCGACCTCGACCCACTTTGTAAAGTAGTCAATGGCGATAACTTCATAGCAAACTCCTCCTTTTCCAGTTGGCAGTGAACCAATCAGGTCGATCCTCCATACTGCGCATGTCTAGGGCGATGAAATCATGGTTAGCTCCATTAGTGCTGCTCGAGCAATTGTGGCAAAGCATTGGCACTTATCACACTTTTGGACATATGAGGACGAGTCTTTTCTTAGCGTAGGCCTAAAATAGCCCTGCTTGAATATCTTTAAAGTCAGGTTTTCCCCCCAGCATGGTCTCCACAGAATCCTTCATGTATCTCGCGTAGGATAGTCAGTGCATCCTCGCACAGGACACATCGCAGGAGGGGTATCAAATGCCCTCGTCGGTAGAGAATTCCCTCAACCATAACATACCATGGGACTTGATATAACAATTTTCTTGCGTCCTTTCAATCATTTAGTGGCTTACCGGTTGTGAGGTATTCTACTGTGGGGGTTATCCATGTCATTTTTGTGTCAATCACTTCGACCTCAACCGGTTCTTCTGTTATGCTTGGTTGTTCTAAGAAATCCACTAGGACTACGTTTAACGTGTCTGCCTATTTGATGGTGGCAAGTCAGACTAATGCATCAACATTCGAATTCTGCTCGCAGGGTACCTTTTCAATGGACCAGAACTAAATCTCATGCAACTCATTTATAACCTTAGCTAGATAAGCCACCATTTTGATACCTTAAGCATGATTCTCCCCCAATATCTAATTAACCACGAGTTGGGAATCACAGTAACATTGACTCGTCTTTGCTTTCAGTTCATTTGCCACTCGTATTTGTTATATTATTTTATAATATAATGTAATATTATATTATATTATAATATAATGTTTTAGATTAAATACATGTGACAAAGAGTGTCACTTATTGTAACATATAATAGAGAGTTACAATATTTAGATATATGAGAAATATCCAAATATGTAACATATTTGGTGTTACAAATTTGTAACTTCCAAATATTACCCTTTATTGTGTAAATTTGGTGTTACACAATATTAAGATGAATTTCATAAAAGCCATATGTGAAATGACTGTTAGAGATATGATTTTAACCCCAAAATGTGTTTTGGGGGTTACAAAATCATTTGGGAGAGTTTGGAACTGTTTGGAAAAACAACACAAAATTTTGAGCTGCAAATGGTCAGTGGCCGCGGCCACAGGCCAAAACTGACCATTTTTTTCTTCAGTTTTTTCAATCTATGTTGAACGGCTCAAAAACCCAAATAACTCCCAAATCTCATTTTTAATTCCATAATAATCCGATTAATCATAGGTAACATCCATGTGGGTTGGTGGAATTTGAAATTTAAAGGGTGTCTCTAAACTCTATAAATAAGAGCCTATTGCTCACTTGAAAGACACAACATTTCTATCCATTAGAGCACTTGGCTAGAAACACCTTGAGGCTTGATAATTCTAGAAAGCATTTCCAATATCCGATAGAGATCCCTTAGTGCTTGAGTTAGGGGGAAATAAGTTTTTGGACAAAGGTTTTAAACCTTGTTCAAGTTGGTGATCCCCAACACTCTTCACTTAGGTTGTGTAAGTGAGAGTTTACTTTTGTTTCTATTCTTACATTTTATACTATTGCTTTTCTTCTTATTCTCTTGTTCTATTTACTTGTAACTTTTGTTTAGAGTTGTAATCTTCCTTTCTTTTGTTTCAAACACCTTTACTTTACTTGTAATCTTTTGCTTAGAGTTGTATTCTCACTATTCTCTTCTTCTTCTTCTTCTTCCTCATCCTCCTTTTCTTTGTTTATTTGTATTTTTCAGTTATAGAGTTGTAACTCTTTTTAATCAATCATTATTTATTTGTAATATTATTCCATAGAGTTGTATTTTCTTACCATTTCCATTGAGGCAAAAACTATTTTTCCTAACATTTAAAAGCTTACCCTTGTTTGTTTCAATGAAAGGTGAAACCATCAAGATAATGAATCAAGACCTAGTGAGGTTGGATAGGTTTGATGGGTCCAATTTCACTAGGTGGCAAGACAAGGTGAGATTCCTTTTGACCACTCTCAAAATCGCCTACATTCTAGAATCCACTCTAGAACCTCTCCCAACGCCATCCGACAAGGACACTCCCGAGGAGGTGGAGAAAAGAAGGAAGAGGGAGGAGGAAAATCTCCTTTGTAGGGGTCATTTCCTCAACGCCCTTTCCGATAGGCTCTATGACCTCTGCACCGAGACCAAATTGGCCTAGGAGATATGGGATGCACTTGAGACAAAGTTCAAGGCGGAAGAGGAAGGTACCAAAAAGTTTTTGATATCTCAATACTTTGATTTCAATTTTTTTGGTGATAAACCTATTCTTCATCAAATACATGAATTGCAAATAATTGTTAACAAATTGAAAGTGTTAAAGATTGAGCTTCCCAAGGCCTTTCAAGTTGGTGCTACAGTGGCTAAATTACCACCAACTTGGAAGAGCTATAGGAAAAGAATCTTTCATAAAAATGAGGATAATTCTTTGGAGGAAATCTAAAAACATATTCAAATCGAGGAGGAATCGATATGTAGAGATAAACTTGTGGAGGGGTCTGTTGGAGAGACTTCCAAAGCAAATGCGGTGTCATAACCAAAACATCCAAAAAAAAAGGGAAAAGGGTAATGAGAAATCCTTGGGTCCAAAAACCAACCCAAACAAGTTTAAGGGCGAGAAAGGTCCTTGCTTTGTGTGTGGGAAAAAAGGTCACTATTAGGCATAGAAAAGATCAACAAGGACCTAAGGTAAACACAACTCAAGAGGAAAACATAGTTGCTACCCTTAGTGAGGTGAATGCGGTCCAAGGCAAGGTGAAAGGGTGGTGGTATGATGCATGTGCCACCATTCATGTCACCTATGGCAAATCATTGTTCAATACCTTTGAAGAGGCAAAGGGGAAGCATGAGATTCTAATGGGCAATGAGGGCAAATCCAAGGTACTTGGCAAAGGTACTATTGAAGTCTTTTTCACCTCCGGCAAGAAAGTTACATTAGTGAATGTACTTTATGTTTCTGAAATGAGTAGAAACTTGGTAAATGGTGATTTGCTTGGCAAGCCCGGCATTAAAGCCGTTTTTGAGCCTGGTAAACTTATACTTACCAAATCAAATGTATTTTTGGGAAAGGGGTACTCTTGTGAGGGTATGGTTAAATTGTGCACCAATGAAGTAACTTTCAATGTCAGCAATAAAAATGCTAATTCCGCCTATATTGTTGAGTATGATTCTTTATTTTTGTGGCATCTTAGACTATCGCTTATAAGTTTTTCAACCATGAAAAGAGTAGTAAAATATGGTATGATTGCATGAAATATTGAAAACTATGGTAAATGTGAAACATGTGTTAAGGCAAAAATGATTAAGAAACCATTTCCTAGTGCAGAAAGATCATCTAATTTACTAGATTTAATCCATAGTGATCTTTGTGAATTAAATGGTGTTTTAACTAGAGGTGGTAAAAGGTATTTTCTTACTTTTATAGATGATTTTATTAGATATACCTATGTGTTTCTTTTAAAGCATAAATATGAAACTTTTGATGCTTTTAAATTTTATAAATTAGAAGTTGAAGATCAACTAAATAAAAAGATTAAGGTGCTAAGAAGTGATAGAGGGGGGAGAGTACTTCTCTATGAATTCAATATATTTTGTGAGGAAAATTGTATAATTCATGAGTGCACCACATTGTAACGACCCCAAATTCGGTATTAAGGCTTAGGGCCTGGGATAGTGTGCCTGGAGGGCATAAAGGAATTCTGTGTGTGTCTTTAATGAGTTTTATGCATGATCATGATTTAATGCACGTTATATGATTATTTGATTAATTGTGATGCAAGACTACGTGAATTAGTATGCATGTAGACCTGATTGAGCATATTTGTAATTTGGCCATGTTGGGCATGACTATGTTGTTACCTGTGATCTATGACTCGAGACGATCTTAGAATGAGCGGGTTAGCGGAAAGTCAAAGCGGGAACCTGTGCCAGGCTTGGGTTAAGCCTGGGGAGTTTAATTGAGAATCTGGGAATATATTTGATGATTAATCCGGTATTGGGTAGCGAGCGGGAATTAATAAGAACACTTGAGGAATTAGTGGGAATTTGGGTAATATGACTAAAATGCCCCTTTATGGACATAAAGGTTTAGAATTAGTATGGGAGGGCATTTTGGTCATTAGGCTTGTAAGAGATAAAATAAAGAAGGTCTTTATACTTAGTGGGTTTTGTAGAGAAAAGGATAGGCTGAAAGAAAGAAAGAAAGAAGAGAAAGGAAAGAGAGGGAAAGCTGAAGGGTTTGGCTTTGAAGATTCGGTTTGTGGCTCCCCCAACCATTTCCCTTGATTTTTCTTGAGGTTAAGCTCAGTGGGAAGCTAGGGTTAGCTGAGCATCAAGGATCCTAAGCTAGGCTTGGGGATTGGCAAGGGATTAGCAAGATCAAATATGAGATTTGAGGTAAGTTCTTGAGGTTTTCGGTTTTAGGGTTTTGCTGGTTTTGAGCTGTGTTTTTGAGCTAAATGGATGGGGTTTTTGGGGAAAACAGGTCAAGGTTGTGAAGGTGCAAGCCAAGGAGGTCTAGGGTTCAGTTCAAGGTCGAAATTCCACCCACGGTATGATTTCTAAGACCCTATCCTTGTTGTTTGAATGATTTTCTGGTTTTTGGGTTCATTGGGTTAGATTTTGAATTGTGGGTTGCTTGAGCTTGGGATTGAGTTCATGGGGTGCTTGTGATGAGTGTGTGGTGTGTATAAGTTTGTTTTTGGGCTTGAGAAAGAGTTGGGCAGGTTTGGGGTCGAAATGGGGGAAGAAAATCGCAAGATGCGATTTTTGGTTTTGGTCTGCTGCAACTAGCGCTACAGCGCTAGGCAGGGGGCGCTGTAGCGCTAGCCCCTATTTGGTGAGGGTGGTTCTGCTTGTAGTGCTACAGCGCTACCTTTTGAGCGCTGTAGCGCTGCACTGTTCACAGAGGGGATTTTTGGGCTTTTGTGAAGGGATTTTGACCTAGGGTTCGGGGCTCGATTCCGCCACTTTGTTTTGGGGATCTAGGACTTCCCGGGGGTTCGGGATTAGTCCCGAGGCTAGGTTTTGGACTTGAGGATTGGTGATAACTTTGACTTGTGGATTTTGCTTAGGTAAGCGCTAGGGCTCGGGTAAGATCGTGCTCAAGGAGTCCGGTTGATCAAGGCTACTGAATCTAAAGGTAAGAATACCGTAACACCCGAGGTTAGGGCATGGGCCCACTGTGTGATTGTTGGGCACGGCCCTAGCTTGTATTTTGTGCAAATGTGTAATCTAGATAAACTATTGTATGTTTGAATGGTTATTTCATAATGTATGATATGTGTGATTGTAATTGAATGAACGGCAAGGCCGAGAGCGGCAAGGGCCGGGTACGGCAGTGGGGCCGGAAGTAACGCTCAGCACATGGGATGCTATAGCCAGGGTGGGACCCAAGGGATACGTGAGTTATCCTACGGTAATGACCGAGACCCCAAGCTTTGGTAAGGCCTCTGGGGCGGCATGGCCGTGCTTGTTTAAATTGATAATTTTCTTATTTATCAGTGAATTATGCCAGCGATATTATTTGCTTATGTTATGTGCTATTTGGGTTTTCTTGCTGGGCTTCGGCTCACGGGTGCTCCGTGTGGCAGGTAAAAGCAAGGAGTAAGTCAACCGGCCATGAGTATGGAGAGCGTGGGAGCGGCGCGTACATGTTCGACCTGCCCGACTGCTTTGGTTGGGGGCATTTTTGTAAATGGCTGTATTAATCCATTCTTTTGAAAGATAACCTGGTGTAAATCTATTTGTGAGTTGTAAACATTTTGTAAACCTTATTTTGGGATCCCAGATGTTTTATACTTAACGCTTTTAATGAAGTTAATCATTTTTAAAAGAGTACAGCCTTAAACTCTGGTTTAATCACACTTTTGGTTTTAAAAACCACTTTGAGTCAATTAAACGCACAATTTCTGTTTTAAACTCACTTAGTAACGGCTCTAAGGTAGTAGGGCGTTACAACTTGGTATCAGAGCGAGCCAAGGTTTATTGGTTCTGGAGATTGACCGAACATGTACGCACGCTGTCATTGAAAAGCTCGACTCAGGGTGGTTTGGTATGGTCGATTGATATATTCTTGAATATGTGATTGAATGCTTTGTATGCCTGCTTGAGTTATTAGGAGCATGATGATTGTAATAACATATGCATGATGCTAGGGTAAGGCCCGTTGTATGCTGTATGATAATTGTATGTCATTTTGGTCGATTGATCGTGGTTGTTATTGAGATTGAGAGGTGGAAATTGGACCTTGTTATCATGCCTAATGAGCGGTGTCACTGATTGCAGGCATTTAGTGCAATGCCTCGCCAATCATCGAGACTCCGCAGTATTCAGGCCGAGGATGATAACCAGGGGTAGGACCCTCCACCTGCTCCTCAGAACTGGCAACAGATCTTAGCAGAGATGGAGGCTAGGCTGAAGAAAACAGAGGAAGAGCTTAGTCAGCTGAGGCAACCAGCTCCTCCACCGGCCACTGTGATACCACCACCGCCTAGCGTGGTACCAGCTCCGGTTCAACCTGTGACTGGGAACAGGTTGGAACCTCTTTATGAAAGATTCAGAAAACAGCAACCCTCTACCTTTGAGGGCGGAGCAGACCCACTGTAAGCTGAGCAGTGGATGGGTACGATGTCTGTGATCCTGGACTTCATGAGGGTTGAAGGAAGGGATAGGGTTGATTGTGCCAGTTATATGCTTAGAAAGGATGCACGAATATGGTGGGAGGTAGTTGGGCAGCGGAGGGATACTGCAACTATGACTTGGGAAGAATTCAAGGGCATTTTTAACGAGAAATACTACAGCGTAGCCATCCGAGCTGCGAAGGCGGATGAGTTCAACAACCTGACTCAGTGCAGGTTATCCGTCACCGAGTACGCCCTGGTATTCGACAGATTGGCGAAGTTTGAGCTAGAGCTAGTGCCGACTGATGCGGCCAGAAGGGACAGATTTATACGGGGATTAAATGTAATGATCACCCGTGACGTGAGTATCACAATGACTCCAGAGTCTTCCTATGCACAAGTGGTAGACAAGGCCCTCACTGCTGAGAGGGCTGAGGATCAGATCTGGAAGGATGGCGCTGCTAGGCATGATACCAGGAGAGTAGTGCCTTCTTCTTCTGGGCCTAGTCGGGGCAGCGGCCCCAGTGAGCAGAAGAGGAGAGTACCAGACTCATTTGCTCCTTATGGTTCTGACCGGAGGGTTCGTGGTTCTGTGGGTGGCCGCCAGGGCGGAAATGACAGCTGGAGAAGCCTTCCGATGTGTCCTCGATGCAGGCGACGCCATCAGGGCGAGTGCCGGACCAGGGCATGTTTTGTTTGTGGGAGCACCAGTCACTTGAAGAAAGATTGCCCGCAGGCTATGAAGGAGGAGCCTAGGCAGGGAGACAGCCTCGCACCTGCTAGGGTTTTCATCTTGACTCAGACTGAGGCTGAGGCCAGTCCTTCAGTGGTCACAGGTCAGATTTTTAGCGCTGGATCCTTGTTTACTGCATTGATTGATTCTGGTGCTACGCACTCATTTGTTTCTGCTAGGGTGATTGATCAGCTGTGTAGACCTAGTATTTTGTATGCTAGGGTTTTTCAGACTATATTGCCTACAGGAGAGCTGGTAGTCTCTAGGAGGTGGGTTAGAGCCTTACCAATAGTGGTAGACAGTAGAGAATTGTTTGTTGACTTGATCGAACTAGAGATGGACGATTTTGATATAATACTAGGGATGGATTGGTTGACGCGGTATGGAGCAACCATTGATTGTAGGCGACGAATGGTGACCTTTGAACCGGAGGGCGAGGCACCCTTTGTGTTCGTGGGAACGGTGGATGGACCGCGGATGCCTATGATCTCGGCACTAAAGGCTAGAGACCTGATGCAGGAGGGTTGCATAGGATTCCTAGCGAGTATAGTAGATTCCTCCAAGGTGGCGGCAGTGGGACCGAATGAAACCAGAGTTGTCTGCGAGTTCCCAGACTTGTTTCCAGCGGATCTGCCGGGGTTGCCGCCGCAGCGGGAGATTGAGTTCGTCATAGAATTGGCTCCGAGAGCAGAGCCAGTATCCAAGGCACTTTACAGAATGGCTCCAGCAGAATTAAAGGAATTGAAGATTCAGCTGCAGGAACTACTTGATTTGGGGTTTGTCAGACCGAGTTTCTCGCCATGGGGTGCTCCAGTTTTATTTGTTAAGAAAAAGGATGGATCGCTCAGGATGTGCATCGATTACCGAGAGGTTAATAAGTTGACCATCAAGAACAAGTATCCATTGCCTAGGATCGACGATTTATTTGATCAGCTTCAGGGGAGTATAGTATTTTTGAAGATTGATCTCCGATCAGGCTACTATCAGTTGAGGATCAGAGAAGAGGACATACCAAAGACTGCATTTCGGACACGGTATGGGCATTATGAATTTTTTGTTATGTCCTTTGGGTTAACCAATGCCCCGGCGGCATTTATGGATTTGATGAACAGAATTTTCAAGGATTACCTGGACAAGTTCGTGATTGTGTTTATTGATGATATCCTGGTATACTCCCAGTCAGAGACAGAGCATGAGCATCATCTGCGCCTGGTGTTGCAGCGGTTAAGAGAGCATAAGTTATATGCTAAGTTTAGCAAATGCGAGTTTTGGTTATCGCAAGTTTCATTTCTAGGCCATATTATCAGTAAGGATGGGTTACTGGTCGACCAAAGCAAGACGGAAGCATTAAGAGATTGGCCTAGACCCAGCAATGTTCCTGAAGTTAGAAGTTTCCTTGGACTAGCAGGTTACTACAGGCGATTTGTAGAGGGGTTCTCCAGGATTGCTACTCCATTGACAGAATTGACAAGGAAGAAGACCAAGTATGTGTGGACAGATCGATGTGAGAATAGCTTTAAAGAGTTGAAGCGGCGGTTGATTACTGCACCAGTGCTGAGCCTGCCAACAGACGATGAGAAGTTTGTGGTCTACTGTGACGCTTCTAGACAGGGTCTGGGATGCGTGTTGATGCAGGCTGGGAAAGTGATAGCGTACGCATCATGGCAATTAAAGGAGTACGAGCAGAGATATCCCACGCATGACCTGGAGTTAGCAGCGGTGGTTTTCGCACTTAAGGTTTGGAGACACTATCTGTATGGAGAGAGGTGCGAGATATACACTGATCACAAAAGTCTAAAGTATTTCTTTACCCAGAAGGACTTGAATATGCGCCAGAGACGGTGGCTAGAGCTGGTAAAGGATTAAGATTGTGATATCCTGTAACATCCTGGGAAGGCTAATGTAGTGGCTGATGCATTGAGCCGGAGGGGCCCAGGACAGTTGTATAGTTCGAGGCAGATATCTGACGGACTAGCAGGAGAGATGACCAGAGCAGGTATAGAGCTAGTGGTTGGCAGGTTAGCCAACATTACTCTTTGTTGCCGCAGTCACTGATGTCCCTGGCCGTGGCCACATGCAAAAACTGACCATTTTTTTTCTTCAGTTTTTTCAATCTTTGTTGAACGGCTCAAAAATCCAAAATCTCATTTTTAATTCCATAATAATCCAATTAATGATTGGTAACAGGCATGTGGGTTGGTGGAATTTGAAATTCAAAGGTTGTCTCTGTTTATCCATAAATCAGCTGCTGATGATGTGGCAAGAAGTTACGACACGTGGCGGACACGCAGCAAAGATACGACTCGCCTATCGACCAGCGTATTCCCACATGAAAAGATCCAGTTTTGTATACGACCAGCCTGGTCGTACATTCCCTTCATTTATGTAAAGATCTGTATAGTCGTGATGATATCTGAGAATATCTCTTCATTATGACCTACAGATCTCATTATTAAGGATATATATTATTTCCTAATTTATGTAACTCTTCCTGAGCCTATAAATACATAAGAGATAGCTCAAGGAAGGGGGATCTTTTTCTTTCGGAATCATACTACTATTATCCATCATTGTATTATTTTTATCTCTAAAGGTCTGTGAAACTCAGGAACCTTAATTCTTTGATCACACCTTGGGAGATCAATATCAATAATAGTATCAAGTGGACGTAGGTCATTACCAATCACTAGGGCCGAACCACTATAAATCTTTGTGTTCTTTATCTTTCATTAAATTATTTTCAAGCTCTATATAATTTTCCTGTCATTTCCTAGACTCCGAGTCATTGACCAAAATCAGGGTCAACATTCTGGTGCTTTCATTGAGAGCTTTGAACCTAAGAAAATCTGATGGCAAAGACATCCATGAAAACTGGACAGGCAGCTGCCGCTCCATCCCAGCCTCCCCCACCAAACATGGCTGAAGATGAGCCTCATTTGGAGCTCGATGAGGAGGAGGTAGACTCTGAGGCCCTGAAGACAACACTGGGGGTGTTGTAGGATGAATTGGCCGCTCTGAGGGCCAATCGAGAGAGTGCCACTGAGATAATGGCATCACAACAGAGGGAGATAGAGCGCCAGCGCCAAGAGTTGAGTGAGCGACAGACAGAGATGGACCGTCGTCAGAGGGATGCCATGGCAGTCCTTGAAGCAGCCCTCCAGTTGGCTAGGAATTAGGCTGCGCCTGCCTCGCAGCCTGATCAACCCCCAAGTGGGCCACCTTAAAGTGGTCCCAATCCTAGCCCTCCGCTCCAGCCAACAAGCCCTCAAAAGCCGGAGCAACCACCGAAGCCGCAGGATGATATCCCACCTAGGGATCTTGAGACACAGCCTCCATCCCAGGCTGCTCGAGGTAATCCCCTGCGCCCGATGCAGAATAGGGCCGGGCAGCAGCCCCACAGCCCAAAACGTCCAAGGGGTGAAGAGCCGCACCCACCGAGCAGGGGGCAGCATCCTTCTGGTAACAGAAGGAACTCAGAGACAAGCTCTGTGGTCAGGGGTCCTCCACGGCATGACAATGCACGAGGACCCACTGACCAGCGTAGGCCTCCCCCTAATGCTCGGGAAGTTCCAGCCCAAGGAGGCAACAGAGGAAACAGTTAGTCCCACCATAGCCAGCCAAGGTTTAGAGATGGCCATGGATACAATGAGGCCGACTCAGGCAGAGCGAATGCTGGTCGGAGAAACGAGGAGAGAGGTAGAGGCAGAAGCCCCCCACCTAGAGAAGACCGACAAATAGGACATAATGTTGGGGGACAGCCCAGAAAAAACAACGTCTTTAGCCGGCTCGGAGCCAGCGAGCAGTGGCGAAGAGATGAAGACCTAAGGAATGTACTCAACGACCGCTCAGAGAGGCACGATGAGTACATTCCCCTCGGCACAAGAGGTCCCAGCAATTCCTGAAGCTGTCCAAGCCCAAATAGATGCTCTGAACTAAGCAGTGCAACAGCTGGTTGGGGGAAAAACATCTCATATCGAGTATGACAGGAGAAGGGGCACTCCTTTCATACAAAGGATCGCCCTTGCCGAGGTTCACCAATTACACTGCGCTTGCCGAGGTTTTCCAAACAACCAGCTCGAGCGTGCCCTACAGGCGACCCACGCCTATAAGAAAAGATATCTCCAACAGAGATTCAATAAAGTTCTGTTGTTATCATAATGACCACGGGCACGACACCAATGAGTGTAACCAGCTGAAGGACGAGATTGAGTTCCTGATAAGGCAAGGACACTTAAGAAGGTATGTATGTGCCGCGGGAGGTTCTCAACGAGAGGCTCAAGGTGGCAACGAGTCGGCGCTTGCCACCTTTACAGCCAGCTTCTGTGGCAGGTACCCTACTCACCATCTGTGGAGGCCCATATCTTGCAGGAGATAGTGGAAAAGCGAGGGAACGATATGCTCGAACCCTACGCCATGACCAGGACATCAAGATGATGAGTATTGAGGATCGTGAACCCAAAAAAGCTCAAGCAGAGGAGGAACCGGTCAGCTTCTCTGATGATGATGCCCAACATGTGCGATTCCCACACTCCGACCCGTTGGTCGTGGATGTCCAAATCGCAAATATGATGGTGAAAAGGGTGTTAGTGGATACAGGAAGTTCGGTCAACATCCTGTATAAGTCCTCACTGGAAAGGATGAAACTGTCCATGAAGGACCTAGAGCCATGCAACCAAACCATTTTTGGTTTTTTCAGAGAAGGGCTCGCCCCAGTAGGGTCAATTAGACTCTCAGTCACAGCAGGTACTGCGCCTGCTAACAGGACATTACTCACCACTTTTATAGTGTTTGATTGTCCTTCGGCGTATAATGTCGTGATAGGGAGACCTATTCTGGTTGACCTTCGAGCCTTCACTTCTGTATGGAACCTCTCCATGAAATTCCCAACAGACGCAGGAGTAGGATGCGTACTGGGAAATCAGCGAGAGGCAAGAGAATGCTACAATGCCGCTATCACCAAGGCAAAAAAGGGTGTATCGAGGGATGCCGCTGGAAAAGAATTGCAAATGGTATTTTATGTTCAAGACCGCTCAGGTGATAATCTCACCAAATAGGGCGTTTCCCAAAGTGAGGATAGAGACTTAAATCCTCACTTTGGTGATTTCAAAGAAGAAGTAGGCCCCATCGAGGACCTTGAAGAAGTCCAACTCAATGAGGGAAATTCGACCAGAGTTGTGAAAGTCGGTAAAAACTTAGAGACAACAACAAAACAAGCACTGGTGGAGTTCTTCAAAAAGAACCAGGACATCTTTGCCTAGTCGCATAAAGACATGGTTAGGATAGATCCTACAATCATCAGCCATGTCCTGAGCATTGACAAAAGCTTTCCACCTGTGCAGCAGAAAAGAAGGCTGCTCGACAAAGACCGATCGAAAGCTTTGAAGGAAGAAGTCGAGAAACTGAAGGAGAATGGGTTAATCAGGGTGGCATTTTATCCATCGTGGGTTTCCAATCTTGTAATCGTGCCCAAGCCGAATGGAAAGTGGCGTACGTGCATGGATTTTACAGACCTCAATATAGCCTGCCCCAAAGACTATTTCCCGCTCCCGAGGATCGACCAGCTGGTCGATTCCATAGCAGGACATGAGATCCTCTCATTCATGGATGCATACTCTGGGTATAATCAGATTAGTATGCATCCCCCTGATGAAGATCACACTAGCTTTCAAACCGATACAGGGCTCTACTGTTACAAGGTGATGCCCTTTGGTTTGAAAAATGCTGGTGCGACTTACCAGAGACTCGTCAACCACATGTTTAAGGAGCTGATCGATGCAAACATTGAGGTTTACATCGACAACATGTTGGTTAAGTCGAAGAAGCCAGAAGGACATGTAAGGGATTTGCAGGATTACTTCAATGTCCTTAATAAATATAGGATGAAGCTGAATCCCCTTAAATGTTCCTTTGAAGTTGGATCAGGGAAGTTCTTGGGATTCATAGTTAACTCAAGAGGAATTAAAGCTAATCCCGAGAAGATAAAAGCCCTGATTGAGATGAAGTCGCCAGTAAAGATTAAAGATGTCCAAAGTCTGACTGAGAGAATTGCCGCCCTTAGTAGATTTATTTCAAAATCAACGGACATGTGTGTCCCATTTTTCAATCTACTCAGAGGCAATAAGAGATTTGAATGGACAGATGAGTGAGAATAGGCCTTTCAAGCACTGAAAACACATATGGTGCAGCCACCCATCCTGTAAAAGCCGGTCGATAAAGATACTTTGTTCATCTACCTGGCAATCACGGATTGCACTGCTAGTGCCATTTTGGTAAGAGAAGAAGAAGGTGTGCAGAAGGCTGTCTATTACGTAAGCAAAAGGTTGATCGCAGCAGCGTTGAGATATCCCCCCATTGAAAGGTTAGCCTACTGCTTAGTTTTGGTCTCTAGGAAGCTGCGGCCTTACTTCCAAGCCCATCTGATTACGGTATTGACCGACCAGCCTCTTCGGCAAGATCTGCAAAAGCCAGAGGCTGCCGAAAGATTACTAAAGTGGGCAGTCGAGCTCGGTCAGTTTGACATATCTTACCAGCCGCGAGCAGCGATAAAGGGACAAGCCTTAGCTAACTTCATCGCTGAGTTCACAGAGCCCGCAGGTGGCAAGCAGATCGAGGAGCCTAGCGAGCCTGAATTTCAAATCCAAGCACCCTCGTGGAAATTGTTCACTGACGGATCAACTAACGAATCCCACGCATGAACAGGGGTGATATTGATAATGCCGGAAGGGCATCAATTTCACTGTGCAATACGATTTGACTTCACTTTTTCTAACAATGAGGCTGAATATGAAGCACTGCTCGCTGGGCTACGGTTAGCCAAGGATATGAACAAAAAAGCACTTGACCTCTATAGTGATTCTTAGCTAGTCGTGAATCAAATCTTGGGAGAGTATCAGGCATGAGGATTGAAGATGGTTGCCTATCTCAACAAAGCAAAGGATCAGTTAGCTCAATTCGACAGATACACTCTCCAGCAAGTGCCTCGTGATCAGAATTCAAACACAGATGCTTTGGCGAAGTTGGCAAGTGCAAAGGACGATGACACTCTGAACATAGTGCCAGTTGAACGACTGTCTGCGCCTAGCATCCAAGCGGCAGAAACCACTCTGGTCATCCAGATGACGGATACGTGGATGGCGCCATATGTTGAGTATCTATCAAGCAGAGTGCTGCCAGCGGACAGAAACAAAGCCAGGACCCTTCAGTGGCAAGCTGCTAGGTATATCTTGGTCGATGGTATCCTGTACTGAAGGGGATACTCACTGCCACTCCTGAAGTGTATTACAAAGGAGAAAGCCAAAGAGTTGATGAAGGAGGTACACGAAGGTTTTTGCGAGGACCACGCTGGGGGGAAAAGCTTGTCAAAAAAGATCCTAAGGCAGGGATATTTCTAGCCAACCATGAATGAAGACTCCATGGAGTTCGTGCGAAAATGTGAAAAATTCCAAAGGTTTTCTAAAATCCCGCGAGCAGCTCCAAATGAGTTAAAGCAGATGCAGAGTCCATGGCCCTTTGCGGTTTGGGGGATAGATCTAATCTGATCTTTGCCTACGGGGAAAGGTGGTGTAAAGTACACAGTGGTTGCCATCGACTACTTCACCAAATGGGCCGAAGCTGAGCCACTCGCGACCATAACGACGAAGAAAGTACTTGACTTCCTAGTCAAAAACATCATCTATCGCTATGGATTGCCAAAAAAGATAGTCTCAGATAACGGCATCCAGTTTGACAGTGATCGATTCACAGACTTTTCCCCCATGATCGCGTCTATCGACCAGCAGCATTCTAACCGAAACACTAAGTTTTATGCGAGTAGTTTGAAAAACGGATCAAAAAGTGAAAGTAAAAAGTTTTTATGACAAAGGCTTTTCCAACTCCAAAGGGGCGGGAAAAGCCCAATTTTTCAACTAGATTAAAAATCGAATTTTTACTTCGATTTTACGCCCTAAACCCATGATCCTGACTATCAAATTGATTCCAAACCTATATAGAGCAAAAGTACACTACCCTATCAAGCATCAAACAATATATAAAAAATCTCCACAAATTTCTATCCAAGAACACAAAATGTTTCAGAGCACACAAGCAGCATGCATGGCATCTCAAAGGGTTAAATGTCGAAGAAAATTTACCTGAATGAAGATTGGAAATCTTGAAAAGGAGTAGCTTTGGGTTTGTAGACAAGAGATCCTCGGCAAAGCATCTGAAAGCTTTGAAGTCCTGGGCTCTGGAATGCAGTTCTTGAGAGTTCTTAGCAAAAGGATGGCGTGTAAATAATTAAAAGAAGAATGTGGGGATTAATTATAGAACTAAGGTGTGCCGAAAAGGGGTAATCATGAGCTACCTTTTTCAAGGCATGGGGGAGTGTAACGGCCGTCAAAATGGTTTCTTGAAAACTGAAAATGCATGATTGGACATGATTATGTCACTATTTTCAAGAACGCGTGAGGGCTCTGACAGATTCGTGGGGCATACGAAAAGTTATTTTCCTAAGTTTACTTATTGTTGGTCGCAATAAATCAACTTGGGGGGAAAATGTTTATCCATAAATCAGCTGCTAATGATGTGGCAAGAAGTTACGACACGTAGCAAAGACACGACTCGCTTATCGACCAGTATATTCCCACATGAAAAGATCCAGTTTTGTATACGACTAGCCTGGTCGTACATTCCGTTCATTTATGTAAAGATCTGTACAGTCGTGATGATATCCGAGAATATCTCTTCATTATGACCTACAGATCCGATCATTAAGGATAGATATTATTTCCTAATTTATGTAACTCTTCCTGAGCCTATAAATACACAAGCGATAGCTCAAGGAAGAGGGATCTTATTCTTTCAGAATCATACTACTATTATCCATCGTTGTATTATTTTTATCTCTGCAGGTCTGTGAAACTCAGGAACCTTAGTTCTTTGATCACACCTTGGGAGATCAATATCAATAATAGTATCAAGTGGACGTAGGTTATTAACAATCACTGGGGCCGAACCACTATAAATCTCTATGTTCTTTATCTTTCCATTAGATTATTTTCAGGCTCTATATCATTTTCCTGTCATTTCCTAGACTCCGTGTCGTTGACCAAAATCAGGGTCAAAAGTCTCTAAACTCTATAAATAGAAGCCTATTGCTCACTTAAAAGACACAACATTTCTATCCATTAGAGCATTGGCTAGAAACACCTTGAGTCTTGATAATTCCAGAAAGCATTTCCAATGTCCGAGAGAGATCCCTTAGTGCTTGAGTTAGGGGGAAATAAGCTTTTGGACAAAGGTTTTAAACCTTGTTCAAGTTGGTGATCCCCAACACTCTTCACTTAGGTTGTGTAAGTGAGAGTTTACTTTTGTTTCTGTTCTTACATTTTATACTATTGCTTTTCTTCTTATTCTCTTGTTCTATTTACTTGTAACTTTTGTTTAGAGTTGTAATCTTCCTTTCTTTTGTTTCAAACACCTTTACTTTACTTGTAATCTTTTGCTTAGAGTTGTATTCTCACTATTCTCTTCTTCTTCTTCTTCTTTTTCTTCTTCTTCTTTTTCTTCTTATTCTTCTTCTTCTTCTTCCTTTTCTTTGTTTATTTGTATTTTTCAGTTATAGAGTTGTAACTCTTTTTAATCAATCATTATTTATTTGTAATATTATTTCATAGAGTTGTATTACCTTACCATTTCCATTGAGGCAAAAACTATTTTTCCTAACAGGATTCCCGCTAATAGAGCCTCGTACTCTGCTTCATTGTTGGATGCCTCAAAATCAAACCTTAGGGCTGCATGGAATTGTTGTCCCTCAGGTGAGATCAGAATTATCCCAAATTTGGATTCGTTCTCATTAGATGATCCATCAACGAAGAGTTTTCACAATTATTACACTAGTTCTGTCATTGGCTCGTCATGAAACCCTGTGCATTCTGCTAATAGAGCCTCGTACTCTGCTTCATTGTTGGATGCCTCAAAATCAAACCTTAGGGCTGTATGGAATTGTTGTCCCTCAGGTGAGATCAGAATTATCCCAAATTTGGATTCGCTCTCATTAGATGATCCATCAACGAAGAGTTTTCACAATTATTACACTAGTTCTGTCATTGGCTCGTCATGAAACCCTGTGCATTCTGCCACAAAATCAGCAATCGCTTGACATTTAATTGTTGTTCGTGGCTTATATAATATCTTGAATTGGCTGAGTTCGATGGCCCATTTAAGAAAATGTCCTGATGCTTCAAGTTTTTGCAAGACCTGCCTTAAAGGTTGATCGGTTAAGATGTGGATGATGTGGATCTAGAAATATGGCCTGAGTTTTTTCGAGGCCAAGATCAAGCAGAACATAAGTTTTTCTATTAAAGGGTATATAGATTAAGCTCTCAGAAGCCTTTTACTCACATAGTACACTAGTTTCTGCGCTCAATTTTCTTCTCGATCTAATACAAAGCTAACCATATTTTCTGTCACAACTAGGAATAAGAACAAACATTCTCCACCTGCTGGTTTTGATAATATGGAGGGTTCATCCAGGTGATTTTTCACATGTAGAAACGTCTGCTTGTATTCTTTGGTCCACTCAAACTTTTTGTTTCCCTTGAGCAAGTTGTAGAACGGGAGACACTTGTCAGTGGATTTTGAAACGAAGCAGTTTAGGGTGTCCACCTTTCCAGTTAAGCTCTGTACTTCTTTACGCGACCTAGGCGAAGGCATTTCTAATAATGACCTGATCTTCTCTGGGTTCACCTCTATCCCCCTTGTGTTGACTATGATGCCCAACAACTTTCTCGAGGAAACCCCAAAGGTGCACTTCTGGGGATTTAGATTCATGTCATACTTCCTTAGCATGCCAAAACATTCTTTTAGGTTGGATACATGGTTACTACTAGTCTTTGATTTAATAAGCATATCATCAACATACACTTCCATGTTTTTCTCAATTTGGTTAGCGAACATTTTGTTGACCAGTCGTTGGTACGTTGCACTAGAATTCTTCAGCTCAAATGGCATAACCTTGTAGCAGTATACATTATGCTCAGTCATGAAGCTAGTGTGCTCTTGGTTTGTAGGGTTCATCGTGATCTGGTTACATCCAGAATATGCGTCCATGAAAGACATGAGCTCATGACCGGCTGTTGCATCTACCAACTGATCAATTCAAGGTAGTGGAAAACAATCCTTAGGACATGCCTTATTTTGGTCAGACAAGTCAATGCAAATTCTCCACTTTCCATTGGGCTTTGAGACCAAAACAGGGTTAGCAATCTAGGTTGGATATTTTTCTTTGCTTATGAACCGACGTTTAAGTAAGCAAGCTACTTATTCTTCTAAAGCTTCTAATCGTTCCTTCCCCAAAAGCCTTCGTTTCTGTACCTTTGCAGGCATATTCCTGTCTAGATTCAAAGTATGCATCATAACATTTGGATTGATTCCCACCATATCTTCAAGTGACCAAATGAAGACATCTATGTTATTTCTCAAAAACTTGACCAACTCCTTCTTCCTTTCAGTTCTAAGATTCTTTCCAATCTTTACAACCCTTGAAGGTACCTCTAGGTCGATACTGATTTCCTTGAGCTCGTCCAATGCTTGGAGCTCAGACCTATCTTTGCCTAATATCGGATTAATGTTATCATGTTGGGTGACCTTGTTATCTCCTTCCCGAGGTTCTTCCACCCCATGGGAAATTTCTATTTCCCGAGGCTCCTTATTCCCCACAATGATGACCATCGCTTGCTGCCCAGGTTGTAATTTTTCCTTCGTAGTAATGCTATAACATTCTCTAGCAGTAAGCTGATCTCCTCTTACAGTACATATACTTGAGGTTGAGGGGAACTTCATTGCTAATTGTTGGATTGAGGTGATAGCTTCAAAAGTCATCAACATGGGTTGTCCCAAAATTGCATTGTAGGTAGCCAAAAAATCAATTACAACGAACTCAAGTATTTTAGCAACAACTCGCATATCATCTCCTAGTGTCACTACAAGCCTAATCGTCCCTATGACTACTGTTCCCTCTCCCAAAAATCTGTTTAGGGTCATCGAGGTCACCTTAAGATCGGCTACAGATGGCCTCATATTTTCTAGGGTGGACCTGAATAGCACATTTACAGAGCTCCCACTTTCAATTATTATTCTTCGTACTCTTCGATTGGCAAGCTGAACGGTTATCACCAGCAGATCATTATGCAAGAACTCAATGTGGCTAATGTCCTCTGCCATGAAAATTATTGGTTGTTTCTCCAACCGTTGTTGTTTTGACGACCTTTGATCCAGAACAAACTCAGTAAAATTGTGGGTTTTTAGCTCCTGTATGTAGCTCTTCTAGGCTCCATTACTCGTGCTCCCTCGACGGGGTCCTCCAAAAATAGTGGCTATGTCCCTCCCTTCTATTGGAGAAGGGGCGATCTGATTTCCATGATTTGGTTGAGCCTGGGGTTGATTGACTAGATTTTCTCGAACTAGTTGAATGTTTTGCCTCACTGGCTGATTGGGAGCTACTTTATTTTAGGCATATTAGGCTAATGGTCTGGTCTGGATGAGAATATTGATCTCATATTTTAGCTGATGGCAATCATCATTGTTGTGGCCGATGTTGTTGTGATATCGACAGAATTTGGCTGGGTCTCTGTTCGCCCTCTGGTGCCTCAGGGGCTCTGGTTTCTTCCATAGAAGGCTATTAGAGTTTGCCAGGAAGATATGCTTTTGTATATCTGTCAAGTTGGTGTAGGCAGTGTAGGTGCACTTGTACTTTTCACCGAGCTGAATATTTATAGTGCCATTATGGTCGCCCTCACCATTCCCCTTCTGCTTATTTTCCCATGCCTGGTTATTCTGGGTAGCGGGCTGAGTCGTAGCTGCAGCATCCGCTATCGCTCTAGCGGGATGAACGGAGGTCTGGCTGGTTTTTATGACAGCAGATTGTGCCTCCTCTAGATTTATCCATTCCTGAGCTCGAGCCAGGAATTCATCTACACTCTTTACTCATTTCCACTGGAGTTCTTTCCATAAATCACCTCCTGTTGTGATCCCTGTCCTCATAGCCATGAGCTCGGAGTTGTCATCACTCTCCCCAGCTCGTGCTGCTGCATTGGTAAACCAGTTCATACATGCTTTTAGGGACTCACCGGACTGTTGTTTGATGTTGGCCAACGAATCGACTTCAATGCGAGCTTCCTTCATAGCTTTGAACTGCCTCTTAAACTCAGAAGACAGTTTCTTCCACGAGGTGATTGAATGTTTCTTGTTGACTGAACCACAATTGGGCCGGTCTAGTCAGTGTTGCTGGGAACAAGATATATCTTAAGTTAAACTCGATGTTTTAGGCCATCATTAATGTGTTGAAGGTCCCAAGGTGATTGGACGGGTCGGTGTTTCCATAATATGTAGGCAAGATCGACATCCTGAAGCCAATAGGATATCGAGCTGCCGCGATGTTATGAGCAAAAGGCTCGAGCTCCTCATTAGAATCACAATCATCAACTCCTTTTCTAGATAGGAGTTTCTACATCTATTATTCAATTATGGCCAGCCATTCAAGGCTTGGATCCTTGGCGTCTAGGTTATTCGGGAGCTGATTATCAGCTCCCACCCGATTGTACGCGTTAGATGGGTTATTATCCCTCCAAGCTTGAGCTTGGTTAGGCAGGACATTCCCATTGTCTCCCCTGGCCTCATTGTAACTCAAATCATAGTTGCGACTTGGAAGTCCTCTTTGTGAGTTCAGATGATCTCGCAGGTCGAAATGTGGATTGGAACGAAGGTTATGTGTAGAGCTTAAATGATTCCTCAGGTCGCTCTCATGCCTGCCTCCAATTTGGCGCTCTGTCCAGTAGCTTCCATTCGCGAAGCTTACAACTTGTGGCTAGAATCGAGGACTTGAATTATTAGCACGAGACCATGGGATATAAATGTCCTATGAGGGGGGAGGAATTCTCATGCTATCCCCTCGAGCTGGAGCATTCCTTTCTAGGCGAGGTGGCATTGGATGTTGAATCAGCGATGGAGGATGCCATATTGGTGAAGTTATCTTTCTTCCATTGGGACGCACTAGATTAGCTCGCCCTAAATCTACTCCAATTTCCAAGGTTGGAGGATTTCCCAGTTCATTTCTCCGTGTAGGAGATTCTAGCCTCAGCACAGATGAATTTGCTGGGATATCTCTTCTCCTCAAATCGGTCCCAACTCGCCCTGTTTGGCTAGGCTAGTGGAAGTGAAGTTTGGGCGTTAAGCAGTGGTCACCCGATCTATGCGTGACAATGAGACGGAGCAACCTGATGATCATGAGGCTCATAGTGTGATATGTTAATCTTATGAAAAATCTAAGAATGACAATATACCATTAGGTCATAATGAAATAAAAGATGGAACATAAAACTAAGCATCAATATTATTTATACTAACTTTAAATACATAGAAAAACATGACTAATTCTATATATAATATTAGCAACAATAAGTAAAGATGAAGAAGATGATAAAAGAACATAAATACTCAAATGTATAAACTTTAAAGAGACATAAATTGAATCAAAAATATAAATAACATTACTTTGCATATGGGATCATCCCTAACTTTCCAAGGAAGATTAGGCCATTATGCACATCATTCTCACAAAAATTCTAAAAAGAAATATGAGAAGAAAGTGAGAGGAAATTTTGCTATAATTTTCTACTCCAAAAATTACACACCAAAACTAAGAAAATAAGCTCATATTTATAGCGTCTTAGGAGGGGTTAAAATACAAATGAACTAAATTTGGGGTTTAGAAAATAAAACTAAAATATTAATAATAAAATCTTATTTAAAAGTCAAAATTATTATTATTAATATTATTTTTAGTGTTATGATTATTATTATTATGTTGTAGACTAATGCATGTAGGTGGCTAGGAGGCTTGGCGTGTAGTGAAAGTGGCTTACACGGAGACCAAGGCACACACAAAAGTGGTTGGCACGTAAGGCGACAACAATTTGCATAGCGCCATTTGGCGCGTGGGAGCTGAAGGAGACATGCGCCACATAGGGCTGGCAGAACGGGCCATGCACGCGGGTCGCAGGAGAGTCAGAGTGCTGCTGGACGCATGGCACGAGGACAAAGCGCCAAGTGGTGCGCTGAGAGTTGCTGCTGGACGCGGGCCGAAAGATGCTGGGCCGACCTTCTGACTTTAATTTGGGCTATTTCTTTTAAAAAATGCCAACAATTTCATCCTTTTTTTTCACTTTTATTTATTTATTTTTTTTTTGTTTTTCCAAGTGCCACAAACATTTTAATTCCTGAAAATTAAACACAAATTGAATTATAATTAATATTATCAATTATAAAATATATTTCAATAAATCCATGAAAATATTAATTAAAACACATATCATTTTAAACTTTAAAACTAATAAAATGACATTTTTGAGCACTATTCACTACCCCCAACCAGCTTATTGCTAATAGGGGTGAATATTTGACCTGCGAAACCCGAAAACTCGCCCGACCCGCTACTCGAAAACCTGGTTTTTGAAAAGATTCATTAATTTTGGGTCGGATTAGACCCGAACCCGAGTATGTTCGGGTGTGGTATATACACATACACTGGTTCGGGTTACACCCAAACCACAAACAAATTTTAAAAAAATATTTAACTTTTAATTCAAATTTGATGACAAAAAATCTGTAACCCCTACCCTTTCAAATTTTTTTACCAAGACCTAATTTGTAAAAAAATAAATTGAACCAAACTAACAACAAAGTTAAAAAAAAAACATGTGAAAAGTAAAAATAAAATAAAAAAAGTGTCAAAAAATTGGTATTTAAATTTTTTTTTTTACCAAGGCCCATTTTCGGCTCAATCCCACCTGAAACCCAACCCCACCCGACCCGACCAGACCCGAAATTACCCAAAAAAACTAAAAAATTCGAAGTGGGTTCAGTACCCCATTTTCCAACTCGAAACCTGCAAAACCTGAACTTGATGCACCCGAAACCTGAAAACCTGACCCATGTCACCCCTAATTGCTAGTCCCTACCAATTCAAGCGGAAAAAAAATTATCAAGTTGAATAATCAAGTCAAACCAAGCAAAACTATCAAAGCATTTTCAAAGTATCGACAAGAAATAAAAAATTACTATCAAAGCTACTTCAGTTGCAATTCCATAGTCGTGTGTGTGTGCACCAAACCAAATTCATTTTTATCGCAAGTCATAACACAAATAGTATCGAAAGATCCCAAAAGTATAAAGATCTCAACTCCATATTCTTCACGGGAATTGGAAATATTTTTTTATGGGAAGAATACCACTCTTAGAGTTGGAAATGTAACAATTAACGATCAAATGAGAGAGGATGAACATTTTGGAATAACCAATTTGAACAAGTATTGATCACAAGATAAGCATATAAACTTATCAGAATTCAAATGACAAACAACATTTGGGATTTACAAGAGAACACTCAAAGAATAAAGAGCCAACTAACTAGAAATGATAAATAAGAAAATGAAACTATTAATATATATATATTTTTTAATATAATTGTTTTATTATCCATAAATATATTTACACAATAAAAAATAATAATGGAAATATTTTTTTATTACAACATTACAAACTAAAAGGGGAAAGTGTTGCTCTTTTTTTTTTTTTTAATTTTTAAATTTTTTTTTGGTACTTTACTTTTTTTTATTTACTGATTTTTTTCTTTTTTTTTTTTGACAAGAGGCAACACAAAAATAAAATGAAATTACAAAATTAAATAAATAGAACACAAATTTAAAAATTATTACAAATGTTCATTCTTATATGAAAATTATCCTATAGTAAATGTCATGTTTCAAATTCCAAAACTGTGACTTTACCAACTCAAATGATCAATAAAAGTTCAAAATGATGTTTTCTCAATTCTCACAACTCACCAAGAAATGAATAACTTTTAACTTGAAAATTTTCTCAAATATTTTTATTAACAATCATTTTACCACATGTTTGGAAAATGCACAAAAGAACTCTGAAAAACACATCTTAATAGCAAAACATAGTAAAAACAGACTAAAACCAACAAGTTGTATTCGTGCTCGGATAATTTTGAGAATATTTGACTTAAAAATTCAACAAGACAATAATATTTTCCAAATGGATGCTAATGAATGCTCACCACCCTCTACCAAATACCAGACAGTGTCCTCAATGTCAAAATGAATATTCAATAAAAAGACAGGGAAAGAGAACACCTAGATGATGACCATGTCCATGAGGCGAGAGCTGCAATAACCTGATAATAATACCCAACACAAACAAAATACAAGAACGAAAAACATAAAAATATAAAAGTAAAATAAAAACAAACAAACCATTCAAAATTTCAGAGTGTATAAACTAGGTCCTTAAGAAGGACATCTTCAACGTGACTCACACTCTCAATGTAATGCTTCAGTCTTTGGTCACTGATTCGAAAAATTCTCCCATCAGTTGGGTCCTCGATCTCAATAGAATCGTTGGGAAATACTTGCTTCATGTTATGCCCTGACTAATCCTAAGACCTCGGACCATTAAAAACTACTAAGACACAACTACTATTTTGGAATACATATATACATAAAATAGTAGAACTTTATTAAAAATCCAAAATACAGTACAAAATATGGGATCCCATCGTTATTTACATAAAAACATAAACATAAACTTTAATTAATTTTTTAATAACTAAGTGCGGAAATACATAAGAACATAAATTAAAAGACTTGAAACAACGTCATCCTCAATCTTCCAACAGTCCATTCAATCAATCCATCCCCAATAAACATGCCAAGCTGCCACGAATCCATCCCGCCTTCCAAGCTCATTTTCCTCCACCATCTAAAATAAAAGGAATGAGCCCAATGCCCAGCAAGGAAAATCTACTAAAAATAATATCATACATCATAAGACTATATCATAAAATATATATTATAAAACATATGACGTAAAAAGTTATATCATATAGGACTACAATATTAATGGCCATTAACTCATTACCGTAGTATGTGATAAAACCATCTAGGTCCTCAGTCTACTAATCGAGGTAGGTTAGATCACGAAATAGTATATGATAGCCCATCTAGGTCCTCAGTCTACTAATCGGGGTAGGGTAAATCATAACTCCTATCCACGATAATGATAAAAATCTTTCGATTTGCTATCTAACCAACTATAAGCCCCAAGTGACTTCAAAACATATTTATAATATTGACGTGGTTTTTTCGCCAACAGTGAAAGAATAAAATAAAAAGGTTGATTAGTGCAAGATAATAAACCAAAATAAGAAATGAACTCTCAAAGACACAGATCTTTTTACGTGGTTCAGTGGTTAAAATCCACCTAGTCCACGAGTCTATATTATTACTATTTTTCTCTCTCTATTTTGGCAGAGTTTCAGTATTACAATATCTTCTTCCCTATTCCTACCCAATATTCCTAGTAATTATAGAGAAATTCCATGGACAGGTTTGGGTAACCGCGTGAGTCAATCACGAATTTACATATTTGTTACATTTAATACAAAAAATTCTCATATATACTAGGATATGATCTGATCACGAGATAAATGGTCTCCTAATATCTGGGACATTAAATATGACAAGCTGGTCATAAATAATCGTATAAAAGTACCCTAGTTTTTGGGAATCCGCAGATACGCAGTTGTAATGACCCACTACTCTAGACTTTTGGACCATTAATGAAAACTATACATAAATACTAATCCTTAATAAATCTTTACAAGTGAAAAGACCATAACTTTATTAAGAAACTTGTAAAAATAAAAGTTAAACTTACATAAAATATCAAGTAGGACATGGGATCCCATTGTTTTAAAACCAAAACAAGACATAATGATAATTGACAAAGAGATTACATAATAAAACGCGGAAAGATACATCTAAAAACCATAAGAAAACAAATAACTACATCCTCGAATCGAAACGCTCGGCTCTTGAATCCATTCTGCCTCAATACACATTCTCCAAGCTTCCAAGAACCTTTCCTGCCATTAGAACTACTTTCCTGCACATATAAACAAAAAGGAGTGAGCCTAATGTCCAGCAAGGAAAATCTAACACATAGTCCATATACATAAATTTCATAAAAAACATAAAAACATAACATAACACTTATATCACATACATACTGTAATGGCCATTATTACTTGGGGTCCCATAAACTAAACAAGTCATATGCCCATTAGATTAGTGGGGTCCTGCTAGCTAAGCAAGTCATATGCCCATAATCTATTTAGGGCTTGCTAGCTAAGCAGGTCATATGCCCATAATCTATTTGGGGCTTGTTAGTCATATGGGTCATATGCCCAAGTCTACAAACATACTTATCATAACACATTTCATAACATAAAAATCATAAGATAACATATAAAAACATATAACACATAAATCCTATCCTATTTTCCTTACCAAAATAACCGGGATATGAGAACTGATTTGGGACCTTGGAACACTCCTAAAAACCATTTATAATAGGGTGAGTATATTGAAGAAAAGGGATGAAAGTGATGAAGGAACTATGCTATCAAAATATACTTACCAAAAACCTTGTGCTCAAGAACTTAGATTTCCTAACCAAGAATAGGAATAAGGTTTAGAATACTGAGTAGAAGACTATGAGAACTTTAAAGAAAATAATACCGAAATGGACTAGAGTTTGGGATACCTTGAGTACTTCTATGATCAATCTAAACCTTGAACCGAAATATGAATAGAACCTTACTTCCCAAGTGTTTGGTAAGCTTATAGTGATCAAGCTTATAATCCCCAACCCAAGTGTTTACACTCTCACAATAACCTAGCAACTTGCAGCCTCTGAACTTAGCTTGATGAATAAATGAAAAATGCTTGGTGCTAGGTCCTTTATAGAGTTCTAGGAATAAAAATCTTCTTTTTGACTTTGAATAAAAATAATAAATTTAATTGAAAATATTTGAATATCCTTCAGCCAAAGGCATAGGAATTGTTCAAATTTTTCGGAGAGATTTAAGGATTGAAAGCTTGATTTTTAAAATAATAAAAACAAATAGAATTCTAACTTCTAACTCCCTAAATCTCGTAACTCTAAACTCCTCTTCAGTAAAATCAACATATCTGGAGCTCTAGAACTCCAATTTGGACTCTCTTTATACCGTTAGAAAGCTAATATCTACAACTTTTAGGGAATAATATTTTTCGAAATTCCTAATATAACTGGGTCAAAAAGAGGTCGGAAGTTACAGTACCCTAAAGTTACGAAAAATCTAGTTACATTCTAATTCACAAATAAATAAAATTGTGACAATTATCATGCTCCTATCAGATTTTGGTGAAGACTAAGTCTTATATTTCTCTTATTTTATCATTAAAATAATAATTCCTTAATAATCATACATATGACAAGTGTTACTATCTTATTGGGGCTATCTAAACCTTATAATATAATAAATATCACCATAAATATCAATCATATTAATCAAACGTTAGGTTAAAATTAATATTCTTAAACTATAGGTTAAACTTAGAAAATCTACAAGTGTTACTATGAGTGTCCAATTAAATCCCGGTCTGAACCAAAAATCCACAGTCATAAAGATAATACTATTATTACTATTATACTACTATCTAACTTAGCTAAGTAAAGTTCTTGGACTCTACAATTCTCCCCTACTAAAAAGAATTTCGTCCTCGAAATTTACTTACCAAATAACTCCAGATACCGGCCTTGCATGTCCTCCTCCAACTCCCACGTTGCCTCTCGTTCAGAACTATTACTTCATAGGACTTTGACTATAGGAAAGCTCTTGGACCGTAACTGCTTCATCCCCCTATCCAGGATGCTAACCGATCGTTCGTCGTAACTTAAGTCTTTCTGGAGTGCTATCGTATCATACTTGAGGACGTGAGATGGGTCTGACACATATTTGTGTAGCATCGAGATGTGGAACACGTTGTGACTACATGCTAGTGCTGGCGGTAGGGCCAGTCTATACGCAACTGCTCCCACTTTGTCCAATATCTCAAAAGGACCTATGAATCGGGGACTAAGCTTGCCTTTCTTCCAAAACCGCTTGACACCTTTCATAGGAGATATCTTCAGGAAGACTTGATCTCCAACTTGGAATTCCACATCGCGTCGCTTGGCATCCGCATAGCTTTTCTGACGGCTTTGAGCAGCAAGCATACGCTGTCTAATTAGCGCTATTGCTTCTTGAGCTTGTCTAACAGCTTCGGGACCTAGAAGCTGCCTTTCTCCTACCTCGTCCCAGTGCAACGGTGATCGACACCTTCTTCCATATAGCAACTCATAAGGTGCCATCCCGATCGTTGACTGGTAGCTGTTGTTGTAAGAAAATTCTATCAACGACAAGTACTTATTCCATGATCCTCTGAAATCAAGTACACACACGCGTAGCATATCTTCTAAAATCTAAATCATACGCTCGGACTGCCCATCTGTCCGAGGATGAAAAGTTGTACTAAGGCTTAACTTAGTACCCATAGCTTGCTGTAAACTTCCCCAAAATCTCGACGTAAACACCGATCCTCTATCTGACACTATCGTCTTGGGGATTCCATGCAACCGTACAATCTCTTGGATGTAGATGTCTGCGTATTGGTTTGCCGTGTATGAATTCTTAACAGGCAGGAAATGAGCCGACTTGGTTAGTCTATCGATTACTATCCAAGCGGAATCATGCTGCTTATTCGTCCTTGGCAAACCCATCACGAAGTCCATAGCTATATCGTCCCACTTCCATTCTGGTACAGTAAGCGGTTGCAATAATCCTGCAGGCCACTGATGCTCTGCTTTCACTTGCTGGCATATAAGACACTTAGATACAAACTCTGCGATTTCCTTTTTCATCCCTGGCCACCTTATACTGCCTTAACATCATGAGTCATCTTGGTAGACCCTGGGTGAACTGAGTACGGGGTGTTGTGCGCTTCTTCCAGAATCGTCTTCTTAATACTTTTATCATTTGGCACGCATACCCGATCCTTATATCTCAATAAACCTTGGCTAGATATTGAGAAATCTGTAGCCTTGCCTTCTTTGACTGCATCCATATGTGCTGCTAGTGTGTCATCATGTCTCTGACCAATCCGTATGTCTTCTAGCAGATTCGATTGGATAGACAAGTTAGCCAGCTTGCCTACAACTACTTCTATTCCGGCATTGATAAGCTCTTGCTGTAGCGGCTTTTCTATTCCGGATAAAGCTGCTAAATTCCCATAACTTTTCCTACTAAGCGCATCGGCAACTACGCTCGCCTTTCCTGGGTGGTATAGGATTTCGCAGTCGTAATCCTTTACTAACTCCAATCACCTGCGCTGCCTCATGTTGAGCTCCTTTTGAATAAAGAAGTACTTTAAACTCTTGTGGTCCGTATAAATCTCGCACCGTTCTCCGTAAAGAAAATGACGCCAGATTTTTAATGCAAAGACCACTGCTGCCAACTCTATATCGTGAGTTGGATAGCGTTGCTCGTACTCCTTCAATTGTCGTGAGGCGTAGGCTATCACCTTGTCATTTTGCATCAGCACGCAACCCAATCCTTGCTTTGATGCATTGCAGTAGACTACGAATTTATCGTTGGGCGTCGGTACACTGAGTACTGGTGCTGAGCAAAGCTTATCCTTAAGCAACTGGAAGATTTCTTCACACTTATCATTCTAGTTGAATCTTTGTTGTTTTCGGGTCAGGTTGGTGAGCGGAGTGGCTATCTTTGAAAAGCCCTCTACAAACTTCCTATAATAACCTGCTAACCCTAGAAAGGTTCTTACTTCAGATGCGTTCTTTGGTCTGGGCCAATCCTTCACGGCCTCTACCTTTGATGGGTCTACTGCAACTCCATCTTTTGATATAATGTGCCCGAGGAACGCCACTTGCAAAAGCCAAAACTTGCATTTCTTGTATTTTGCGTAGAGTTGATGCTCCTTCAATCGCGTCAAAATCAACCTCAAATGTTCCTCGTGCTCTACTTCATCCTTGGAGTATACTAAGATATCGTCGATGAACACAACAACGAATTTATCTAAGTAATCGTTGAAGACCCTATTCATTAAGTCCATAAACGCGGCTGGTGCATTGGTAAGACCAAATGACATAACCAAGAACTCGTAATGTCCATAACGAGTCCTAAAGGCTGTCTTAGGAATATCTTCTCCTTTTACTTTGAGCTGATGATACCCAGACCGTAAATCGATCTTTGAAAATATAGTCGCGCCTCGGAGTTGATCGAACAAGTCGTCGATCCGAGGTAGCGGGTACTTGTTCTTAATTGTTACCTTGTTCAGCTCACGATAGTCTATACACATCCACATACTTCAATCCTTCTTCTTCACGAATAGTACCAGAGCTCCCCATGGAGAATGGCTCGGTCTAATAAAACCCAAGTCTAGGAGTTCTTATAGCTGCGTCTTTAACTCCTTGAGTTCCGTAGGTGCCATCCGGTATGGTGCCTTAGAGATAGGCTCGGTGCTCGGTACTAATTCTATCGTGAAGTCTATTTCCCGAGTTGGCGGCAATCCTGGCAAGTCATCGGGAAATACCTCTGGAAATTCTTGTATAGCACGGACATCTCCAACCTTAAGTGGTGTCTCCCTTTCCACATTTGTGATGCTGGCTAAGAACGCTTGACATCCTTTCGCCATCTCTGAGCTTTGAGAGATGATACTAATGGGGTGCGTAATCCTGAAGCTTTTCCCATGAAGCATAGTCTTTGGCCATCGGGGGTCTCGAACATCACCTTCTTATGTTTACAGTCGATGGTTGCGCCATGCCGTACTAGCCAGTCCATGCCTAGTATTACGTCAAAGTCTTTGATCACCAGTTCTATCAGGTCTCCTTCTAGTTCTTTGTCCTCAATCTTGATCGGTATGCCTCATCCTATCGTGATGATAGAACTACTTTTCCCTAAGGCAACTCGTTTACAAACCTAGTTCTAAGTCTTTCACAAGGTTTGTCTAGTTTTTCTATCATTCCTAACGAGATATACGAATGAGTGGCTCCCGAATCAAATAATACAGTACATAAGTTATTGAGGATAGAAACCTGACCTGTGACCACCTTGTTGCTAGCATCAGCATCTCCTTGGGTTAAGGCAAAAACCCTAGCAGGAACCATCTTGTCGTCCTTCTTCCCTTCTGGCTTTTGCTGAGGACAATCTCTTTTACGAAGCCCTTCCTGACCACAGTTAAAACATTCCTTCGTGTTGGCGCGGCATTCTCCAGGATGCTTCTTTTGACACTTAGCACATGGCAAGTATTCCACGTAGCCCGACCTATTTCCCCCATTATTCGTACGTGCCCTCTTATCGCTGTTGAATTTCTTGTTATCAGGATGCCTTCTTTTCTGACCGTTACCGTTGTTGTCTGATTGATTGTTGCCATTATAATTGTTGTTCCGACTGGTCTGAGGTTGACTCTGTTGTTTAGGTTCAGGCTTACTGGCTTCCTCTTTACTTACATTAGCTTGCAACCTCTCTACTTCTATTGCCGTCTCAAGAACATCGGCATATGTAGTATTCCCCGGTTTTTCTAACTTAACCCCCATCTCGATCTTCGGTCGAAGTCCTCTAACAAATTTGTTCACCCTCAGAAAGCCAGTTGGAACCATCTCAGATGCGAACTTTGCTAAGCGGTCAAACTGTTGAGCATACTCCACCACTGATAAAGTACCCTCTTCAAGTTGGCGAACTCCTCAACTCTCGAAGCAAGTACAGCCGAGTTGTAGTACTTTTTGTGGAACAGCTCCACAAATCGGGTCCATGTCATGGTGGCAACATCATGCGATTGCTGGACCAAGTCCCACCATATCCTGGCATCCTTCTTGAGTAAAGACGAGACGCAGGATATGCGGTCTGCATTACTGAGATTCATGTGCGTCAAAATCGGCTCCACATTCCTTAGCCACTCTTCTGCCTCGAAGGGGTCTGTAGTCCCTTCGAATTTTGGAGCGTGCTGCTTGCAGAACCTCTCATACACTGGCTCCATGTTCGGTACTGGATATGGCGCATAGTTCGCCACTGGCCATCCCCCATATTGTCCAACTTGTTGGGGTGCTGGGGCCATTTGCTGAGGTGGAGGCTGAGTTTGAGCCTGTTGGCGTTGTTGCTGCAGAAGTTCCTCGACTTGTTGTCGTAGTCTGGCGATCTCCGCATTGTTGTCAGCTGGCGGTGCCGATGTGTTGCGGCTAGCAGTAGCACACACACCCCTTCTGAGAGCTGGAGGGGCGTCATTGGTTGCTGGAACAACGTTGGAGGCGTTTCCGTTGGTGCGTGCAGATCTTCGGAGCGACATCGTAGCAGAGTTCAAACAGTTGAAAGAAACATGTTAGAACTTTTCCTAATAGGCTCTAAGGCAAAAACTTATTCTAAGACAAACATATCTCGGACCTATTTATTATGACTTCTTATGAAAAATTATATAAGTCTTTCTTATTGTAGTGGGTTTCTATACTTAGAAAAACAAGCCATCTTTATTTTCTAAGTCTGTTTCTAGTTATCCTATATGACTTAATTCTCAGGCTCGAAACTTAACTTTGTTCCAAAGTTAACCATATTGAGGGAGACCTGGGATCAGTAAAATCGTTCCCACTACTAAGGCCCCCTAACTCTCAATAAGGAAACTTGGTTCATTGATTTGTATCCACCCTCACCGAACTTAGTCATTATTTATTTTATTAAGTATTTATTATGATTGTAAAAATAAAATCAAACTCATACATAATAAAATAATATAATATTTATTTGGAAAAAGTTTTTCACTTATTATAATCATAACATAAAGAAATAAATAAAACAAACAACGAAAAACTGATTATTCTAAAAATCAGGATCTTCTACATCCGATCCATCATCTAGCATGTCATCATCTATCTCCTCATAATCGTCGTTATCATGTGATCAAAATGTCCTCTAGGAAGGTTTGTGAAAATCCTATGTTTTTGCTCATTTGTAAACTGAAATTCTGATTTTGCAGTGAACCTAATTAAGAGGAAGTAATATCGCATTGCTACTGGCAGTTCGTCCTCATCATCCATTGTTTCCCATATTTCCTCTAAGGCTGCTATTACAAGGTGAAAATCTTTAAACAGTCTAATTACTAATACATATTGTTTCGTTGCTCTCATCATGATTTGCTTAGATTCTTGAAGATGGCCTATCTCTCGGTGGAACAAAAGCAATCTTCGAGTGATTCTCTCTAGTGTTCCTATGGTGTTTCTTGGTTCTCTTATTCTCTTTAAAGCCTTAATGGCTCGAATATCCTCATAAGTTAATGCTCCGTTCATACTTAACTGAAAACATAGATAATAAAAATCGTTAGCTATACACATAAGCAAAACAACTATAACTTAAATACTTACTTGGCGGTCAGATTCGGAGCTTTTGAGTGTGTGTATCGAGGAGAACTTCATGCGAAGGAACCGTTGCTCTGATACCAACTGTAATGACCCACTACTCTATACTTTTGGACCATTAATGAAATCTATACATAAATACTAATCCTTAATAAATCTTTACAAGTGAAAAGACCATAACTTTATTAAGAAACTTGTAAAAATAAAAGTTAAACTTACATAAAATATCAAGTAGGACATGGGATCCCATTGTTTTAAAACCAAAAAAAAGAAATAATGATAATTGACAAAGAGATTACATAATAAAATGCGGAAAGATACATATAAAAACCATAAGAAAACAAATAACTACATCCTCGAATCGAAACGCTCGGCTCTTGAATCCATTCCGCCTCAATACACATTCTCCAAGCTTCCAAGAACCTTTCCCGCCATTAGAACTACTTTCCTGCACATATAAACAAAAAGGAGTAAGCCTAATGCCCAGCAAGGAAAATCTAACACATAGTCCATATACATAAATTTCATAAAAAACATAAGAACATAACATAACACTTATATCACATACATACTGTAATGGCCATTATTACTTGGGGTCCCATAAACTAAACAAGTCATATGCCCATTAGATTAGTGGGGTCCTGCTAGCTAAGCAAGTCATATGCCCATAATCTATTTAGGGCTTGCTAGCTAAGCAGGTCATATGCCCATAATCTATTTGGAGCTTGTTAGTCATATGGGTCATATGCCCTTATCATAACACATTTCATAACATAAAAATCATAAGATAACATATAAAAACATATAACACATAAATCCTATCCTATTTTCCTTACCAAAATAACCGGGATATGAGAACTGATTTGGGACCTTGGAACACTCCTAAAAACCATTTATAATAGGGTGAGTATATTGAAGAAAAGGGATGAAAGTGATGAAGGAACTATGCTATCAAAATATACTTACCAAAAACCTTGTGCTCAAGAACTTAGATTTCCTAACCAAGAATAGGAATAAGGTTTAGAATACTGAGTAGAAGACTATGAGAACTTTAAAGAAAATAATACCGAAATGGACTAGAGTTTGGGATACCTTGAGTACTTCTATGATCAATCTAAACCTTGAACCGAAATGTGAATAGTACCTTACTTCCCAAGTGTTTGGTAAGCTTATAGTGATCAAGCTTATAATCCCCATCCCAAGTGTTTACACTCTCACAATAACCTAGCAACTTGCAGCCTCTGAACTTAGCTTGATGAATAAATGAAAAATGCTTGGTGCTAGGTCCCATTTATAGAGTTCTAGGAATATAAATCTTCTTTTTGGCTTTGAATAAAAATAATAAATTTAATTGAAAATATTTGAATATCCTTCAGCCAAAGGCATAGGAATTGTTCAAATTTTTCAAAGAGATTTAAGGATTGAAAGCTTGATTTTTAAAATAATAAAAACAAATAGAATTCTAACTTCTAACTCCCTAAATCTCGTAACTCTAAAATCCCCTTCAGTAAAATCAACATATCTGGAGTTCTAGAACTCCGATTTGGACTCTCTTTATATAGTTAGAAAGCTAATTAAATTATCTATAACTTTTAAGAAATACTATTTTTCGAAATTCCTAATATAACTTGGTCAAAAAGAGGTCGGAAGTTACAGTATCCTAAAGTTACGAAAAATCTAGTTACAACCTAATTCACAAATAAATAAAATTGTGACAATTATCATGCTCCTATCAGATTTTGGTGAAGACT
This sequence comes from Humulus lupulus, assembly GCF_963169125.1. NCBI lineage: Eukaryota > Viridiplantae > Streptophyta > Magnoliopsida > Rosales > Cannabaceae > Humulus > Humulus lupulus. The sequence continues at coordinate 81,700,183 of NC_084800.1, forward strand.
AAGTCTTATATTTCTCTTATTTTATCATTAAAATAATAATTCCTTAATAATCATACATATGACAAGTGTTACTATCTTATTGGGTCTATCTAAACCTTGTAATATAATAAATATCACCATCAATATCAATCATATTAATCAAACCTTAGGTTAAAATTAATATTCTTAAACTATATGTTAAACTTAGAAAATCTACAAGTGTTACTATGAGCGTCTAATTAAATCCCGGTCTGAACCAAAAATCCACAGTCATAAAGATAATACTATTATTATTATTATAGTACTATCTAACTTAGCTAAGTAAAGTTCTTGGACTCTACATCAGTATATTTGAATTATCTCGAGCTGGATACTTCTCTGAGCTCGTACTTCGGCAACCATTTGAATATCATGAGCTTGTTCTTCATGACCTTCATTTCTGTAGCTCAAGTTAAACCCAGGACGCCTAACATCGAAATTTCTTATGTGGATAATAACCATATCCTTTTCTTGGTTATCTCTCCATGTATTTATTTGCCAGCTGTACCCGAGATGAATGAAATACTCGTGCTGAAATCAGGGTACAACATTTCCCCCCAAGTCCCTGCTCGTGGTCCATGTCGTCACCTTGTGACCTACATAGTGGGGACTTTTAGACTTCTGTTGCATTAAACCATGTATGTCCACTAATTAAGTACTGGACACGTGGTACATCACAATTGGCGTCTGTTCGGGTTTCGAGGCTTACAATAATTGTCTTGTCTTTTGAACCAAAGCCCTTGGATTTTGTACTGACCAAATCGGATGGCCCAAATTAATTTATGCCGTTTACGTATAAATAGTGGAAACACTTTTCAGATATTACTACCTTTCATTTGAAAATTTTCTTATATTTTCTTCTTTACTTCTGATCCCTCTTCTTTATTAGAAAACCCAGAAATCGTTCATTACACTTAGCTGTTCAGAGGTCTACCCAGTTGTCTAGAGGTCTTCCAATAACTTTTCCTTGGAAATAGTACTTCCCTTTTGTTGAAGAATATACTATAAGTGCTTTGTCTATTGATTTCGAAGAAACTTTTTTTTTACTGGTCTTTTTTTTTTCTTTTATGCCCATTCGCACTTTACCGTAGTCTTTATTAGGTTGTTCTCCAAATTTTTTTGGCACATAGGCTTCGACTTATGTTTATTGAGTAGGTCTTTAAAATATCTCTAGAACTATGTCTACACCCTGAATAACCGCACATACTTTGTCGGGCTAGAAAATGGCCTCAACCGATCTGCCATGTGTCCACCGTTCATCCAAAGCTGTTTGTTACGGTCCCCTAAACAAATAGCTCAAGTTGATGGATCATTTAGCTGCTCATCACTTGGAGCCATTGTGTCAGCATAGTAGAAGTCACGAGCTTGCGCCACATTAAGCTCGTGGTGCATCAGAGGCCTGACATAATTCCTGGATATTTATAAAGTCAACCATGTAACATAAATGTGCATATACCAGACATCACGTGTCTGTTTTATTCCCGAATTCCCGGGTACGCAATATAAACGTGCGTGATCAAACATCCCACACCTGATTTGGGCAATGCGGCCCATTACCCATCTTTACCTATTGATTAGACCACACTTCACTGCAAGGTTTGTATATTAATCATTAGTGTCACGTAAATGACATGATGGGTGAAGAGATCACGGGATGATCCCAATACCTACTCAGAGATCAATCGGTTATAAATACCAGAACCCTGGATAATGCAGGGGGTTGGATTCTTCTTATAATGAAAATACTCTGTAAGAAATAGTAGGGATAGATCAATAATATTGACTCGTGGACTAGGGGGATTTTAACCTCCGAACCATGTAAAAAAGAAGTGACCATCTTTCTCTGCAATTAGTTTCAACATTCTGAATTATTATCATTTTCTGATTACGGTTTATCATCAGGCACTAATCCATCCTATTTATTCATGTAATTCACTTGTTATACCCGAAAATTGGAGATCAATAACGTGGCAATAAAGGTGACAAATGGCAGAACATGGTCCGTAAAAGACACATTAAATAGTCAATAAATACGTTGACTTCTCAGAGTTGTGATAAAGTGACCCGGTAGACTGACGAAGAATTTGGACTGCTTGAAAGATGTCATAACCAAGCCAAGTGCACCTTGGTCCTAGGAGAGCTAAGGAGAGTGCATCCTAGGAGGCTAAGGAGAATGCATCCTAGGAAGCTAAGGAGAAGGAGTCCCATGCTAGTCAAGAATTAAGACTTAGATTTTGACAAGGGGAGACTACACAATGTCCGATCGGACATAGTTGGGAGATGCTAAAGGAGAGTGCCTCGGACTTGTCCAAGGTGAGATGTCAAGGAGGATGCCTCGGACCACCTTGGTCCGAGGAGAAGGCAAGAGAAGGTTGGCTCGGACCACCTTGGTCCGAGGAGAAGGCCACAAAGTCCGATCGGACCTTGATTGAAGGAGGTAGGCTCGGACTTACCCGAGGAGAGCCAAGCATGCATGACCTTTGGTCCGAGGAGAGCCATGCATATATCACCTTGGTCCAAAGAAATCTTGAAGGAGAACTTAAGAGAATGGTCCTAGGAGACCCCAAGGATTTGGTCCGAGGAGAAACATGGCATGCTAGAGGAGAGTGCCATGTTAGAGGAGAGAAGTGCATGTCCTACCACCATGCATGTCCTACCACCATGCACATGTCCGACCAGCACTTGCATGGGTGGTTAGTAGGAGGTGAAGCAACTAGGAAGAGGAGACTAAGTCAAGACTCCCAGAAACAACTTCAACAAGATATGCGGGAATCTTTCATTCTTCCCACAAATGGGGGGGTTTGTTACATTTTGAATTTTGAATGTTTTCTTTGTAATTTAAATGTAATAAATATAATAAAATATCCCGGTTATAGGGGATACTGTATGTATGACCCTAAACCTATAAATAGAGGGCTTATGGGATTAGAGAGGGGCTTCTTCTGCTTCTTCTTTCTAGAGAGAGAAATTTGGGTCTGAGTATTCTAGAGAGAGAAAGTGCTGAAATAAGAGAGAATTCTTGTATTTTTGCAATCTGTACTGAAGAAACTCAGTTGGCTCAGTCCATCTGATCTTGAGTACGGATCTATAAATCACAACTCTAAGTGGATTAGGCTATTACCGACAATCGGGGCTGAACCACTATAAAAATCTCCTGTGTTATTTACTTTTCTTGTATATACCGTCTGTGTCGTTTTATTTCTCTTGAAGGTTTGTCGTATTTGACGTTCTCACGTCATTGGCTAAAAACGCAGTCAACATTTTGGTGCTTTCATTGAGAGCCTGAAGAGAAGAACAGACGGTCCTTGAAGCAAGATGGCGCCTAAGAACACCAATACAGTCTCCAAGAAGACAGGCTCCTCTAAAGAGCCTACTAGATCTGAAGGTCCCAGCCCACAATATCATGAGAATGAGCCTAGAGTCATGCTCGAGGACGTGACTCCAGGAGTTGAAGAGCTCCAAGAGGCCATGGGCTCCTTCCAGGAGGAGATGGCACAATTCCACACCAGGCAAGAGGCGTTTGCTGAAGAGATGGCCAGGCAGAGAGCTGCATTAGAGCAGCGAAGACGCGATATGGAGGCTAGAAGCGAGGAGCTCAGAAAACAGCAGGAGGAGGTCGACCGAAGACATCGTGAAGCAGCACTTGCTTTAGAGGCAGCTACCCAGTTGGCCCAAGCCAATTCCCAAGCTGCAGCACGAGGAGGACCCCCTCCAGGAGCAAGGACCACAGAAGTTGGTGGTAAGAACAATGATAAACCAAGGAGGGGTGGTAACAACCCACCTGGTCGTGAGGAAGATGGAGTCCGATCGCACACTACCTCAACCCAAGGGGAGCATTCTAGAACCCCCTCCAGAAGTCACCGATCGGGCAGTAAAAAGACTCCACCTGTGCAGGAGCAAAATAAAGCTCCTAGAGAGAAGAGGACCTCACAGTTCAAAGATGGGCATGGTCGGGATGAGGCTGATAGTCATCCCACCAACCAGTCAAGGGAAAAGGAGGACCACAACCCACAAGGAGGAGAAAACTGCCCAAAGCGCGCCAAGAAGCCTCCACTGCACCCCCACCTGCAGCTTAGCAGGAGAGAGGAATTCTCGCGTAGTAAGCCCTCTGGGAAATCGAAGGATCTAAGGGATGTTATCACCGACAAGAGGAGGACCATCCTGGTCGAAGGGAAAAATCTGGACCGCCCTACCAGTCAAGTAGAAATACTCGACGGTGGCGCGCCAGATGGTAATGCCCGACCCGGCGGTCAAGACCTTGGAACCTCATCAGTTGCACCAGCTATCCAAGCCCAGCTTGACATGCTAGTAGCTGCAGTGCAAGGTTTATCTAAGCGACCTTCCAAGATAGATGCGATCGACTACCGGAGTGGCAGCCCATTTTGTGCTCGAATAAGAGCAGCCCAACCACCAGCAAAGTACGAAGCACCAGTACTGCCAATTTATACCGAAAAGGCAGACCCGATAAGACATGTTGGGAAGTTTGAGGACCAGATGGAACTGCTCGGAGTGAGTAATGACTATAGGTGTAGAGTCTTCCCCACCACCTTAACGGACACTGCCCAGGAGTGGTATTGGAAGTTTAAGCCAAACTCCATTACCTCTTGGGAGGCATTCAGGAAGGTGTTTTGCAGACAATTCAGCACTGCCCGGACTCCGCCAGTTTACGCCAATGACTTGGCAGATATCAAACAAGGAAAAGATGAGTCTCTAAAGAGCTATATACAGAGATTCATGAGAGAAGCCAATAGAGCAACCGCTGTAGGAGACGAGGGGAAGATGGTTGCCATATCTGCTGGGATAATTTATCGGAGTCCTCTATAGGACAGCATCCATCATCATCCAATTTCAACACTTCAACAATTTCTTGACCGGGCGGAAAAATATATGAATTTGGATGATGCAATAGAGAAAGGGGAGAATGGCATAAACAACCCAGGCAGACCAACTGACTCTTCTAGTGATGGTGGAAAGAAATGTGGAAATAATGGGTCTGACCACCATGAGGAAAAGAAAGCAAAGTTGAGTTCAAGTGAAAAGCCAACCAAGTATGAGCCTCAATTCACCAACTACACTACTCTCTCAACCAGCCGAGCAGAGATATATCTTGCTAGTCAAGAAGAGGTTCCTTACAAGAAGCCTCCACCCATCAGGGGAGAGATGAGGAAGAGAGACATGAACAAGTATTGTCGCTTCCATGAAGATTATGGCCACGACACGAATGAATGCAACCACCTCAAGGATGAGATAGAATTTCTTTTCCGGTCGGGAAAGTTAAGGAAGTACCGAGCGGAGACACCCCAAGGAGAAGGAGGTAGCAGCAACTCTGGTCTCAAGCGACAAAGATCTCCACCCTTGCAGCCTGGACCTGTGGACTTCACCTTAGACACTATATGTGGAGGTCCACACTTGGCTGAGGAGAGAAACTAAGCAAAGGAGAAGTATGCTGAGGAGGAGTGCTAGGAGCAGGAATCACTGGAGTGGCGTGCACATAGAGCATCGAAGGAGATATTATTTTTAAATACCGCTTTCAGAGTGGTAGCTTGATTTCGAGTTTTTATACTTGTTATTTAAGTTTGGTGTATGAGCTGGTTATTTGCTAACCAGTCACTTTATTTTGAACAATTTTGATTGTTTAAGACTCGTTATTAGATATGTTTTGTCCATTTTAATTTACGAGTAATAAAAGAGACTACGCGCAGCGTGGTCGATTCTTGCTACAAATATGCATGTGTGTTAGTTATCCGAGCAGTGTTCAACTGGTCGATATGTTCAAGTACTGTTCAACTGCTTGAGTATTCTCCATATATTATATGTGTTTCACGAGTAATTAACTGCTCGAACAGATTCTGTCAAGTAGCAAGTGACTGAGGATCTTTTAACCCTCAATCACCTGGGGGGCACATGGGGTATACTGGTATATAACTTAACACAGACAATAAGAGCACGGGTTAATATATCTGTTTTTAGGCTGACTTGTAAATTTTCGAAGTCCAAAAAGGTCATTAAGCTAACTTGTTTGACAAAGCTTCGGTAACTTGGAATTTTTTAAAATTTCAAGTTAGGAGCAGATATTCGTGTGACCATAAACATCATGCTCATAAATTTTTAGAGCAATAAGAGTGTAAGAAAGTATACTTAGCATGGACTTATGAAATGTCTAGAATTTCTAAGTTAGAAAACTAAGTACTCATGCGAAAATATGAGGCACACACCAGAGTGACTTTACTCATCACAAAAAACTTATGACTTTTTAAGTCTAGAGGAGACTTAGAATGTTTTAAGTTAACAAAGAGAAGTAAAGTATAAATGCCAACAGGTACAAGTTTAGCTGATTAGGTGCAAAGTTTTCTTGCTCAGGAGAGCAGATACAACTTCCCTGGTCGGCTAAGCATGTATCATCGATCCACTTCCCTAAAGTGAATCAAACAAATGCATGCCAAATAGATGCTACATGGTGAAAATTTGTCCTTGGGAGGAGAAGTCAAGTTTTCACCAAGATTGATTGAGAGAAATCAATCTCTCAAAATAATTTTGGGAGGTTCGAACAAGGTGCTTTATGGTTTTTCCTAAAAATACCTAAGAGTGCCCAAGCAAATGCATAAAAAAATGTGTGTCGAGCATACACCTTGAGATGGCCGATCGGATGCATGTTGATCCAAGGAGCATCTCGCCTATGTCCAAAGATCTAGGCCCAGAAATTTTGTGCCTAAGGTGCTACATCCGACCAGGAGGAGCCAAGATGTGCTTAGCATCCGAGCGGTGTGTCTAGTGCCTACGGTGTACGGGTCCAAGCAGCTGCATCCGAGTGGATGGCCCTTGCCTGAAGAGTGCATGCCTTGTGTCTAAGGATATATGCATCGGGTCGGACACTCATCTGAGCGGCTGTGTTAGTCCGAGCAGCCCATGGATCTGATGAGCCAATATGGGTCTGAGTAGTCTTGTGTCCGAGGAGACAAGAAGCGTCCGGTCGGACCTAGGTCCTTGGCACCTCAAAAGATGGGCGAGGACCCTAGTCCAAGGAAAGCCAAGGAAGGCATGGCTCGGACCCTAGCCCATGCATGCCAAGAGATATTCTTAGACCTTGGCCAAGGAGAGGCCACAAAGGGTCCGATCGGACCTTAGTTAGAGGAGCCAAATGCTTGGCTCGGGCCATGTCCGAGGAGAAGCCAAGTCATTGGCTTGGACCTTGGTTCAAGGAAAGGTCATGAAAGCTCCGATCGGACTGTGTCCGAGGAGAGCCATGCATGTGTGGCAAGGGATTGGCTCGGACCTTAGCTTGAGGAGCCCCTAGATGGTTGGCTCGAACAAGTCCGAGGAGAAGACCATGCATGTGTGCCAAATGGTTGGCTCGGACCAAGTCCGAGGAGAGGTCCCATACATGCCCAAAAGATGGACTTAGATTTTGGCCGAGGTCACACAAGGTCCGATCGGACATAGCTGGAGGAGCCTAGTGCTTGGCTCGGACCTAGCTGGAGTTCGATCACTGAAATTCTAATCCTAGCGCAACCAAATCGAGGATACTCAACAACCAGTCTATACGATGATAGAATAGACAAAGAGAGAATAAAAAAGAAGGTTGTGTTTTCATTATATCAAGAAATATAATTTGAAAAAATCACAAGACAAGTTCTGTCATGGGAGTTTACGTGAAAGTTATCAACCGGATAGGAGATGTTGAATGATCTCAATAATATTTTGCTAGAAGAAAAGTTTATCATACGAGGGAAATCGTATAATAAACTTGGGGGGAAAATGTTATACCCAAAAATTGGAGATCAATAACGTGGCAATAAAAGTGACAAATGACAGTACATGGTCCGTAAAAGACACATTAAATAGTCAATAAATACGTTGACTTCTCAGAGTTGTGATAAAGTGACCCGGTAGACTGACGAAGAATTTGGACTGCTTGAAAGATGTCATAACCAAGCCAAGTGCACCTTGGTCCTAGGAGAGCTAAGGAGAGTGCATCCTAGGAGGCTAAGGAGAATGCATCCTAGGAAGCTAAGGAGAAGGAGTCCCATGCTAGTCAAGAATTAAGACTTAGATTTTGACAAGGGGAGACTACACAATGTCCGATCGGACATAGTTGGGAGATGCTAAAGGAGAGTGCCTCGGACTTGTCCAAGGTGAGATGTCAAGGAGGATGCCTCGGACCACCTTGGTCCGAGGAGAAGGCAAGAGAAGGTTGGCTCGGACCACCTTGGTCCGAGGAGAAGGCCACAAAGTCCGATCGGACCTTGATTGAAGGAGGTAGGCTCGGACTTACCCGAGGAGAGCCAAGCATGCATGACCTTTGGTCCGAGGAGAGCCATGCATATATCACCTTGGTCCAAAGAAATCTTGAAGGAGAACTTAAGAGAATGGTCCTAGGAGACCCCAAGGATTTGGTCCGAGGAGAAACATGGCATGCTAGAGGAGAGTGCCATGTTAGAGGAGAGAAGTGCATGTCCTACCACCATGCATGTCCTACCACCATGCACATGTCCGACCAGCACTTGCATGGGTGGTTAGTAGGAGGTGAAGCAACTAGGAAGAGGAGACTAAGTCAAGACTCCCAGAAACAACTTCAACAAGATATGCGGGAATCTCTCATTCTTCCCACAAATGGGGGGGTTTGTTACATTTTGAATTTTGAATGTTTTCTTTGTAATTTAAATGTAATAAATATAATAAAATATCCCAGTTCTAGGGGATACCATATGTATGACCCTAAGCCTATAAATAGAGGGCTTATGGGATTAGAGATGGGTTTCTTCTGCTTCTTCTTTCTAGAGAGAGAAATTTGGGTCTGAGTATTCTAGAGAGAGAAAGTGCTGAAATAAGAGAGAATTCTTGTATTTTTGCAATCTGTACTGAAGAAACTCAGTTGGCTCAGTCCATCTGATCTTGAGTACGGATCTATAAATCACAACTCTAAGTGGATTAGGCTATTACCGACAATCGGGGCTGAACCACTATAAAAATCTCCTGTGTTATTTACTTTTCTTGTATATACCGTCTGTGTCGTTTTATTTCTCTTGAAGGTTTGTCGTATTTGACTTTCTCACATCGTTGGCTAAAAACGCAGTCAACATCACTGTTGGCAAAAAATCACGTCGACAGTTTGGTGCTTTTGTTGAGAGGGTTTAGATTAGTGCTACCGTAAAAATTCATCATGGTGGTCACTCGTTCAAGGCATGGTAACGAAACGGATCATCTTGGTGGGCAGGAGGCTCACCACATTGCTGTTTCCAATCAGCAAAACCTAGAGATTCAGCAACGATCGTGAAAACAGCCGATGGGCCATGAAATGGAACCCAAGTTACCTGACAGCGATAGAAATGGAAAACATGCAGTTGAGGAGTCATCTAGCCAAAGAAAATAAGCCAATTGAGGAAGTCTTGGCCCGGCTGCCCCCACTTGAAACCGACGGTAACGTCAGAAAGAGACAAAGCAGGACTCATAAGTCTCGCAAGGACAGTCGGCCTAGGCCCAGTCGATCGGTTAGAACCTCAACCCCGAGTTCGGTGCCCATGTCGCACCAGAACTGGGAAATTATGTTTGATGAGTTTCCCAGGGCCCATCAGCAAGTCAGCCGGTCAGTCAGAACTTCAACTCCAAGTTTGACTCCACCGTCGAATGCACCCAGGAGGGCTCGTGGCAGCTCGCGGAGGAGGTCTAGGGAAAGCTCGCACAGACACCTCCTCCGGCCAGCCCTCCCGTACTGCGGTCAAATCACCAGGCTCAGGAAGCTGGAGGCGGTGGGATAGAGCGACCACAAGCTAGTTTGATCCGGCCAAATGGGACTAGGATCACTTCACCAGTTAGGCATCCCCCTTCGTCGATAAGATACCCATCCCCTCCTCGTCCTGCTCGATATATTCCTGCACAAGGGAATAGCAGAAGGAATCCTCCTTCCGCCGTTCTTGCCCATCGCCCGCGAGCGAGCGGAAATGTCCCAGATCCTCACCCCAGCAGCAGGTTCTGAGCTTTTCCAATGGGAGCTATTGGACCGAGAGCCACCGAAGTGGCAGATTTGGTGGAGGCCTGCGCAATCATCTAAGTTCGGCACAAATCCCTCGGGTTACCTCGAGGATCAACCTTCGAGATCGCCTCAACTCGCAGAGGGAGGATCCGACCAGAAATCAAAGTCATACTCACCGAGAGGATGGTCCTTCCGAAATACGTGACAATAGGAATATCCCACCAAACCAAGCTCAAGCTTGGAGGGACAATAACCCGCCTAACACGTACAATGGAACGGGAGTTGTTGACCAGCTCCAGAACAACCAGGGGATCAAGGTTCAGACCCTTGAAAGGTTAGCTCAGATGAAGGAGCTAATGAAGAGACTCTTATTAGAAAAGGGCAAAGAAGAATATGACTCGGGGGACAAGCTCGAGCGTTTTTCCCAAAACATCGTAGCCACAGCATATCTATCGGGTTTCCGGATGCCCCATCTATCCAAATTCAATGGGGACGAGGATTCGTCAGATCACTTGGGGTTGTTCAATACCCTGATGATGGCCCATAATTTCAGTCTCGAGATGAGATGCCTGATATTCCCTTTGACTTTGATTGGGCCAGCTAGGCAGTGGTTCAAGCAGTGTAGGAAATAGTCAATCAGCTCGTGGAATAATTTCTCTGCCAATTTCAAGAGGGCATTCTAAGCCTCTCAAGCGGTTCGCATCAAAGTGGATGCCCTAGCGAATGTGAAGCAACAACTCGGGGAACCCTTAAAAGCTTATCTGAGCAGGTTCGCAAACGTTGCGACCTGAGCTAGGGACGTGAACGAGAGTTCCAAACTCATGGCTATGAAGACTAGAATCCTTGTTGGGGGCGGGCTGTGGAAAGAAATCCAGAGGAGAGGTGTCAGAACTGTGGATCCCCTAGCTCCTCCTTCCCCAGCTGCTACTATCCGCATACCCGTTGATCCTTGGGATCTGGAGAAGATCCCCGAAGCCTTTCGGGGAATCCTCTACGAGACAACAAGCCACATGGTGGAGCACGCTTATAGAGCCAGCTTGAGGGACTTGAGGAAGATCGAGGAGCGGAGCCCGAAGAACTTCCTGGAGTCAGCCTTGAGGATGACCCTCACAGTAAGTTATCCTTTCTTGGTGACATTTTTCTTTTTATAATGTCAAAGGATATAACCAACTTGCCTTTTTATTTTATAGTCTGCCCTGGCTCAGCATCACAGCATAGCCCGGGCTAGGGCTAGAAATGATGAGCTCCAAGCCGAGATCAATGCCACCAAGACTGCCCTGATTGCTGCCCAAGAAGGTGAGCAGACTGACAAAGCTGCTTTCGCGACTGCTCAAAAGAGCGAGTACGATGACAAGTTCGCCCTCGCCTCATCCCAGGAAAGCGAGCAGGCTGCAAAGATTGCCTTGGATGCTCTCCAGGCTCAGATTGCACAACTTCAGGTTAAGGTTGCTGAAGCCAAGCAAAACAGCTAGAGGTCGAGGCTGTAGTTAAAGAAGAGAAGGCGACCTCGTCCATGGAAGATATGTTGTATCATTGCTAGGATTTTAACCAGGATGGCAACTTTTCTTTCATGGCTCCTGCACTGTGGAAACCGTACCTTGAAAAATTTAAGGCTTAGATCTTGCTAGAATCGTCAGAAATGGGGGATGCTTCTGCAGTGGGCGAGTAGGAAGGCGAGGTGGTCACGTCCTCAGAGCATTCTGGAGGGGCTCAATGATAGTCTTTTTTGTTTTTTTGTAAAAAATTCCCCATGGGCCCAGTTTGAGGTTTTTCTCCTCGGGACAAATTTAATTTGAATTTATATATCTAACTTTTAATTTATTTATCTTTCCTTGATTATCTCTCATGTTTATGACTTCTTAGACTTGTACATTAGATATTTTAGGAATCGATTTTTAGATTGGGATAGATATTTTGAACTCGGTTATATCCAAAGTTTACGTGTTGATTTATATTATACTTGTTAAGGATCAGGCCTTGGACCCGGTTATATGCGGGATTTTAAATATTTTAAACTTAGTTCGTGTTAGGTTTATTAATAACTCAAGCTTTTTAAAAAACCCTTGGTTTTAACAATTTTTCCAACCTTTCAAAGTTTTGTACCTGGTTGCATATAGGGTTTTAAATGATTAAAATTGAGTTTATGCTAGGTCTATTGACATCTGAGGCTCTTAGAAAAGCCATCGAATATTCAATTTTCCTAACTTCTAAGTTTTGGACCTGGTTGTATCCACGGTTTTAAGTGATTTAAACTTAGTTCGTGATAGGCTTTTTTTGACATCTCGAGCTTTTAAAAGGTCATCAAATATTCAATTTTTTGAGCTCTTATGTTTATTGACTTGGTTGTATCCAGGGTTTAAGTGATTTAAACTCATCCGATGATCTTGATCTTATTCTGATCCACCTCGGGTTGTATGCCCCCCAAGCAACCAGAATGTAGAGACTTTCTTGGTTGCTTTTACAAACATCAATACACGAGCTAATATAACCTTAACAAGAAACATTATTTAAAAAATTCTTAACAAGAAAAATCATCTAATAATCCATCTGTTATTTAATTAAATGGATTTTATACTTAAGCTTTACATGGATGACTGTACTATTGAAAATACTTTTTTAAATGCATGGCATTCTAGGTCCGTGGAACTATCTCCCCATTCAGTCGAGCTATCTTGAAGGTCCCTTCATGCAAAACTTCCACGATCTGATATGGTCATTCCCAGTTGAGGTCTAAAATGTCGTCATTGGGATCCTTATTCGCCAAAAAGACCCTTCGGAGAACCAGGTCGCCTAATCCAAAACTTCGTCTCTTGACCTTATAATTAAAGTAACAAGTGATTTTTTGCTGATAATGGGCAAGCTGTAGCTGCGAATCCTCTTGTTTCCCATCAATCAGGCCAAGAGATGCGTTAAGTAATTCGTCATTCTATTCTTGGTTAAATTTCTTTTGCCTGTGGATGGTCACCATAGCTTCGACTGGAAGGACGACCTCACTTCCAAAAGTCAAAGAGAAAGGAGTGTGTCCCGTGGAGGTTCTGTGAGAAATTCTGTATGCCCAAAGTACTTGCATGAGCTGTTCGGGCCATACTCCTTTGGCTTTATCTAACCTTTTCTTAAGGCTCGTCTTTAGGGTTTTGTTCACAGCCTTGACATGCCTGTTGGCCTGTGGATATGCTACTGAGGAGAAACTCTTAATAACGTCGTATTTTTCACAGAAGATATTGAAGAGGTCACTGTCGAACTGGGTCCCATTATCTAACACAATCTTTTTAGGAAGCCCAAATTGACATACAATATTCTTCACCACAAAGTCCAGGACTCCCTTTGAAGTGATGGTAGCCAAAGGCTCGACCTCTACCCACTTTGTGAAATAGTCGATTGCCATTACCGCATAACGAACTCCTCCCTTTCCCATAGGTAAGGATCCTATTAGGTCAATTTCCCAGACTGCAAATGGCCACGGGTATGAGATCATCATTAGCTCGACTAGAGCAACTCAGGCAACTGTGGCGAAGCATTGGCATTTGTCACATTTCTGAACATGGGAGATGGAGCCTTTCGTTAAAGTGGGCCAAAAATAGCCCTGCCTCAATATTTTCAATGCTAGGTTTTTCCCCTCAGCATGATCCCCACAAAAGCCTTCATGCACTTCTTGCAGAATGGTTTTAGCTTCCTCATGCAGAACACACTTTAGGAGAGGCAATGAATGACCACGTCGGTATAAAGTACCATCCACTATTACATACCTCGGAGCTTGATAGAGTATTTTTCTTGCGTCATTTCTTTCCTTAGGTAGCCTTCCCGTTGTAAGGTATTCCACTATGGGGGTCATCCAGGTCAGCCTTGTGTCGATCATCTCGACCTCTACCATTTTTTCCGCCATGCTCGGATTCTCCAAGAACTCTACTGTCAATACATTCAAAGTCTCAGCTTCCTTGGTGGTGGCAAGCCTTGCCAAGGTGTTAGCATTAGAGTTTTGTTCACGAGGTATCTGTTCAACAATATTGTACTCAAATTATGATAGCTCCCCCTTCACCTTAGATAGGTAAGATGCCGTCTTGGTGCCTCAAGCTTGATATTCTCCCAACACCTGATTAACCACGAGCCGAGAATCTCTATAGCACTGGACGACCTTTGCTTTGAGCTCTTTCACCACTCTCAAACCAGCTAGTAAGGCCTCATACTCAACTTCGTTATTAGACGCTTCAAATATGAACCTCAGAGTTGTGTGGAACCGATGCCCTTTTGGGGAGATCAATATGATCCCAGCCCCTGATCCGTTCTCGTTCGATGACCCATCCATGAATATTTATCACAATTCTCGCATTGGTTCCTTCAAAACTTCCTCTTGAAACCCAGTGCATTCATCTACAAAATCAGCAAGGGCCTGACTTTTGATTGAGGTCCGTGGCACATACAAAACCTCGAATTGGCTAAGTTTAACTGCCCACTTTAAAAGACGTCCCGACGCTTCAGGTTTTTGCAACAGCTACCTTAAAGGTTGGTCGGTCATGACATTGATTGAGTGGGACTGGAAATATGGCCAGAGCTTTCTTGAAGCTAATATTAGATAGAAATTGATCTTCTCTATTAATGGATATCGTGATTCAGGTCCAAGAAGTTTTTTGCTTATATAATACACCGATTTTTTAATGCGGTCTTTTTCTCGCAATGACATGGCACTGGTTGCATTTTCTGTCACGGCCAGATAAAGAAACAGAGGTTCTCCTGATATGGTCTTTGACAATACTGGGGGCTCGGCCAGATGCATTTTTTGATTGATGAAAGCTTGCTCGCACTCTTTAGTCCATTCAAATTTCTTATTTCCTCCGAGTAAGTTGTAGAATTACAAGCACTTGTTAGTGGACTTTGAAATAAAATGGTTCAGGGATGCCACCTTTCCAGTTAGACTCTAAACTTCTTTACGCGACCTAGGTGAGGGAATTTCCAACAATGATTTGATTTTATCAGGGTTTGCCTCTATCCCTTTTGTATTGACTTTGAATCCCAGAAATTTTCCCGATGCCACTCTGAAAGTACACTTATGGGGATTTAGTCTCATATTATACCTCCTCAAGATCTCAAAACATTCATTCAGATTAGACACATGGTTATCGGCAGTCTTGGATTTGACTAGCATATCATCGACATACACTTCCATATTTTTCCCGATCTAGCCAACAAACATTTTGTTGACTAACCATTGGTAGGTAGCTCCAACATTCTTCAGCTCTTAGAGCATAAATTTATAACAATATACATTAGTTGGAGTCATAAAGCTTGTATACTCTTGGTCCGCAGGATTCATCACGATCTGGTTATATCCAGAATACGCATCCATGAAGGACATAAGCTCGTGTCCCACGGTGGCATCTACCAACTGATCAATCCTCGGCCATGGAAAGCAATCTTTAGGACAAGCTTTGTTCAGGTTGGAGAAATCGATGCAGGTCCTCCACTTTCCGTTTGGCTTCGAGACCAACACAGGATTCGCGACCCAGATTGGGTATTTTGCTTCATGAATAAACCCACACTTTAATAGCCGACCTATTGCTTCCATTATTTGTCCGTGCTCTTTTTTCATTGTTGGCCTGCTTACTATCAAGATGCTTCCTTTTCTATCCATTATTGTTGTGCTGAGGGTTGTTGTTGTGGTTCCGACCTTTTTGCGTCCAATTTTGCTGCTTGGATTCAGAATTGCTGGCCTCCTCCTTACTAACATTTTCTTGGAGTCTTTCCACCTCTATAGCCATTTCTAGAGCATCAGCGTAAGAAGAGGTTCTGGGATTTGCAAGCTTGACTCGTAGTTCAATCTTAGGTCTGATTCTCCTGGTGAACTTGGTAACCCTTAAGAAATCAGTTGGGACCGACTCTAGTGCAAACTTGGCTAGACGATCAAATTGTCGAGCATACTTGACTACCATCAAATTTCCCTGGTTCAGACTGGCAAACTCTTCCACCCTCGCATCGATAACAGCCGAGTTGTAATACTTTTTGAAAAATCTCCACAAATCTAGCCCAAGTCATGGTGGCGACATCATGAGTGTGCTGCACTAAAATCTCATCAGATTCTAGCATCCTTTTTTAGAAGAGAAGAAACGCAGGATATGTGATCTGCGTTGCCGAGGTTCATGTGTGCTAGGATCGTCTCTACATTCCTGAGCCATTCGTCCGCCTTAAAGGATCGATTGTCCCTTCAAATTTTGTAGCGTGTTGCATACGGAAATGCTTGTAGATTGGCTCTATGTACTGAGCTGGATAAGGCGCATAATTTTCCATCAGCCATCCCCCATATGGACCAACTTGTTGGGGTGCTTGAGCCACTGGTTGAGGCTGGGGCTGAGTTTGAGGCTGCGATTGAGTCTGTTGTCATTGTTGCTGCAGCAGTTCTTCTACTTGTTGACATAGTCGAACAATCTTAGCAGTGTTGTCCACAGGAGGTGGTGCATTTATAAAATAAATTTAAATTATAATAATATTTTATGTAAATTATTTATTTGAAACAAATAATCACTACTACAAAAAGAACATTTTGCGTCAATCAGACACGTTGGCTGACGTTGTAGGTTTACGTTGGACAGCCGCGTTAGTTGGCCATTGACGAGGCTTTTACCATTCGCACCAGTGTCCCACTTTCACCGTTGACTTTCTCCTTTAGCATCAATAGGATAGTCTGAAGCTCTTTTTTTCTTTACCCTAAAAACCCCATCTCTTTATTATCTTCATTATCTCTCTCCATTATCTACGTTTCACTCTCTCCATTATCTTCCTTGCCTAATCTCTCTCGCCCCTCCATCCTGATATTTCTCTCACCCTCTCACGGTCCCTCTCTCGTTATGCATCTCTCTCTCTTTTCTCTGATGAATGCAAGCGAGACAGATGGCAGCACGATGGGGCTCGAGGTAAGTCTCTTTCTCTCTATGTGTGTGCGTGTGTGTTTCTATGGATCGAGGAGGTTTGGGCTGAGAGGACTGGGGGCTCAGGGTTGGGGTCTTGTATTTGAGGTTAAGGGCTCAAGGTCTAGGCTTTGGGGATCAGGGGCTTAGGGTCACAAGGCTTGATTTGAACTGTGCAACAAAAAAAAACATTGCATCAAATTATTTAACTGTTTGGTTTTTGTAATATGCATGAATAAATCTTTTTTAGGTATCTCTGGTGGTGGTGGTGGTGGTGTTGGGTTTTCTGCCCTTATAAAATCATGTTAGACATGTAACACGATTTTACATTGTCGATAACAAAAGAATAAAGTATTTAGTTAGACAACCGTGTTGCTTGCTTGTTTTATTGTATGATTATTGAAATAATACAAATAGTTATAAAATCCTGAACATATAAATAATTACAATTATAATGACTAGGTCACAATGGATTATAATTGTAATTATATGCTCAAAAGAACGAGTCCTAAGATTAAGTTAGTGCATTGGATTTTCACTAATCTGGTAATCTACAATATGATCTTCTTACACATTTGGAGTGTGATGTCTTATCCAATGCATCGACCAAGTAGATAAGATCAGATGTATGTGGGTGCATAGGACAAGGACTGGTTTTGATTATTGATAGATAAATAAGTATCGTTGTTATCGAATCTAAACAATATCACAACGTTGACCATAGGTTAAGTTGATCTTAATTTTGAATGATAATATTCTACTAATTATATTATTTAAATCTTTTGACTTGTTTGTTACCAGCTTACCGTACAATCTAGCCCATACTTACATCTTGGAAATTTAGTAGTATAATTAAGTGGGAGTATTAATCGTAGATATGAAATCTATAGCTTATGTATGATAGGTGAAAATATGACTTCTTTAATAGCTTAGTCTAAAAGGGTAAATGATTGAGCGCTCATATTGTGATTAAGTTCACAGATTTATCATTTACAAGGGACTCAGTGGGAGTTAAGGATTAAAAACAAACGAGAGGTAAAATGGTAATTTTCACCTGGCTCATTAGTAAGTCATCGATAGAGGATTGACTGACTGTAACAGTTATAACAATGGATAACATATTTGTGGTTTGGTAAAATACGTTTTGTGAACTAAAGAGTTCAATTTCGAGTATCTAGTGGAGTCACGAGGAATTAATAAGTTGTGAGATAATTTATTGTAATAAATAAACTCATGGGAACTTATTATAGCTTGGGTTCATGGATTCATGGTCCCTATGTCGTTTCTTATCAAATCAAGTTTAATAGTCTCAAACAATTGGTTTACTTATCTATTAGAAATATCAAATTGACTAGGTCAATTTAGTGATATTTACATGTAATAAGAATTTGAGAATATGCTTAGATATGTAAATTAGTAAAAAACACATATCTACTATTTCTAAGGTATTTTAACTATCCATGAATACATGTATCCCGATAAGCGAGAATCACAAATTCACTTAGTTAAATAGAGAAAACATCTCAATTAATAATAGTCTAAAACTATTATAAATAACCTTCATATTCGATCAAAGTCACGAAATCCAATTATTTCGAACTTTATGAGCTAGATCCACGATTTCGATTATTAAAGACTTATTTCTCATAGTCACCATAGGGATGAGTCTATAAGGGTTTGATCTATAACTATCTATCCTAAGAAATTTATCCTTGTTAAAAGTCCAGTGAACACCATTCGTAGGGAGACGTAATAAAAGTGCTATAAGGCCCCACTAAACTCTAACCTTGTTAAATTAATGATGGAGATCGAATTTAAAAAATTAAATCTCATTATTTTAATTTAGTATTTTCCTTGTGAAATTTATAAAACTGATTTTTTTTATATTATTTTAGAATAATCACTAAACCTTAGTATAAATTTCTTTTAATTCTAAAATACTCATTTAAATCCACTTTAAATATTTAGAATTACTGTGTTACTGATCAATTAATTTAGGTTCAACTAGAATTAACCTAATACAATCAAGTCCAACTTAGGTAAATGGGTCTTAACAATTTGGGCTTGCATGGAGGAGGGTTGGGTCCAGTATGTTGTTCCCACTACAAGGCCCCCTAACTTCCATACATAATGCAAAAGACATGAATTAAAACCTTTGTTTTATTGATCATTATTGAGTTGATTAGGTGCAATTTAGTAATGCAAAGCAAATTAGCCTTCACAAGCGGAATCACCCACGAGAGAGAAATTTAAACTTTGCATTTTCAATTGGGCCCAAATAAAACCTATCAAGATTATGACCTCTTTTATTTTACATTTTTCCCATTATTTAAAATGATGGGTCCTCACTATAAGTCAATTATCTAAGCACAAATTTACAAAAATGACAATTATAATGATACATGACATGTTAAGTAATTGGATGGATCTAGCGTACGATCTATATGACATGTAACTAATTTATGCATGTACACATTTATCACCAAAGTAAATGAATAGCTAAAAAAAATTAATCAACAAATTTCATAAAAACAATCAATTAACTAATCACAATTAATTTTAATTCAATCAATCTTCAAAATAATAATCAAATTAAAATTATTTCAATTGTTCCCATTTGAAGAAAAAAAATCTTCTCCTTTTACAAAAAAAAAAAATTATCAAAAAAATATTTACTTCCACAAAAATATATCATTTATTAAGAAATTAGAGATACAAATCCAAAATAAATAATTTTTTTTATTTTTAAATACCTCACATTTAAAAAATATATATGTTACCAAATAATATATATATCTACTAGTTACCCAAAATAAAAAATTGGTGATTAACGTGCAACCATCACATCGCCATTTTTTTATTACATTATATATGTTAAGGGCATGTACTATGTTATATATATATATATAAATATATATATAATTTAGAAAAAATAATAAAATATATATACATATTTCATTGGAAATATATATATATATATTAAGGAAATTATATTTTATATGAGATTTTTAATAGAGTGTAAAAATATGGTTTTTTCAACAAAAAAAAAAAAAAGTTAATCTATGGCTTTTTTTAAGAATTTTCACTTTTATGAGTTTATTTTCTCATATTTTTGTATAAAAGTTGGTTTATGTCATAGTTTTACTCTTAATCAAATTTAAAAGGGTATGTTTGTAATTTGATTATTATTTTTTCAGGTTTTGCAAAAAAATTTTTTTTGTAATATGAATTATTTTTTAAATTATTATTTATTTATTATAAACATGTTTTTTTTTTTTCAAATCCTGGATAGGGTAACCAGTTACTTGATTGATCTTAAAAAAAATCTTAGAGCTAGGTTAAATAACATGCTCCAAGAGGGATAACCAATTATCCTGAGATGAGTAACTTTCTGCCATAAGAGGGGTAACCAGTTACCTAAGAGGGTGACGAGTTACTCATATTAAATATGAAAAGAAATATCAAATTTGAAGGAAAAAAATGGAAGCACACTTCATTAAAAAAGGAAGAAGAAGTAACTATGATTTTAGTAACATAAGTAACTAGTTACCATAAAGTTACCATAAATATACACACACCAGAACGTGAAAGTAGACAGTTACCCTAAAAAATATACACACAAATAATGTGAATGTAACCAGTTACCTATTCATGTTTTCATATTTTTATTAGTTTTTTTTCCAAATTTTGGTATTCCTATAAGTGTTACAGTAAAAAGAAAATTCTGAAAAAATTGATTTGAATTTTTTTTTTACATATAGTGGAAAAAACTATAAAAAATATTACAATAATAAAATATAATAAATAAATAAAATAGTAGAATAATTATGTAATGTTAAAATATATGTGTGAAAAAATGAAAAAAAAAAAGAAGAAATAGAATGAGAAAAGAATAAGTACAAAAATGAAAAAAAAAAAAACAAAAGAAATGATTGAAAAAAAATAGATAAATTAATAAGAATGAAAAGAAGAAGAAGAAGAAGAAGAAAATAATGGAAAAATGAAAAGAAAAAAAATATAAATGAAAAAATTGGTAGAAAAAAATGGAAGAAGAAGAAAAAAATGCTTATATGTGTGAAAAAAGAAAAAAAAAAATAGAAGGAGAAAATAATAAATGCAAAAATGAAAAAAACTGAAAAAAAAAATATGGAAAAAAAACAAAATAATACAAATGAAAGAAAAAAAAATAGATAAATGAATAAAAATGAAAAAAAAAAAAAAAGAAGAAGAATGAAAAAATGGAAAGAAAAAAAGATGAAGGAAGAAATTGGCAGAAAAAAAAAGGAAAAAATGGAAGAAAAAACAAGTAAGGAAAAAAAGAAAAAATAATAAAAAAATGATGGAAAAAAATAAAAATAAAATTACCTTAAAAAAAAAAACATAACTATGATAAAAAAAAAAGTGATATTTCCATATTTTAGTTAGCTACTAATTGTGTTTCCCATACTTTAACTTTTTCTTTAATAAATTTCCCATACAAATTAAGAAAAGTATAACTTCCATATTTTTGTACATTGATGGTATAAAAGCCATATTTTTTAAAAAATTCTCATATATATTTGTGTAATTTTCAAACTTTAATTTCATGTATAGAGTTTATGGGTTATATACAACAAAATAAAATACATAAACAACCATAAATATACAAAAATAACGAATAATATACTTTTAACATCACACAAACATAAAACTTAAACATGCAAACAATTATATCACCATCCATTTAAGTTATCTAATATGTCCAAAAATCACATACATGTATATAAACATATAAACTAGCAACCATTGGCTCTGAAGCCAGTTGTAGGATCTTATTTATATATCTATATGCATGCTCCCTATAAATATATATATAGTCAAAACAATATACATAGTAGAAAGCATAAAATCATAAAAATATGTGAATATTATAGAGATACATAAATATAATAACAAAACCATTAGAATACTTACGAGATGCGTAGCGGAACAATGACTATACCCTTTGGATTCCCTAACCTTTTGTCCTTGGTGAATGCTCGGTATTGCAAGGAATCCAAACCCACTTTGAAACAAGTCCATAGTCTTCCAAGTATTTCTCTAAAACAACATAGTATTTGTGTGGGCAAGTCTCAACACACGAGAAAAGAATTCCTAGAGAGAAAACTAAGAGAGAGTGGGCGGCTAGGTATAGAATATGAGGAGTGAATTTTCCTCAAACCTAATGCATTCTATAACACTAGTATATACAGACAAATAGCTAGGACATACAATAGGTTTTATTTTCCCATTTTATTTTAATTATTTATAATTATAATAAATTAAATACTTGTCAAAATTAACCAATTATAATTTTGACAATTATTTAATTCATTTTATTAATATTAATACTAATTTATCAATATTAACAAAATTGTCACAATTGACTGTAGTACTCTTTTTTTATACTTTGCAATAATAACATCAAAGTTTCTTATATTTCTTTTCTCACAAAATATCAATAAATAATTTAACATTATTTATTTCCCTTGACCTAGTCAATATGATAATTTTATAATTAATAATTAAATTAATTATTTAAGACTACTGAGTTCATTTTTATAAGAGAAGACATAAGGATTATGGATCCATGAACTCAAGATTCAATAAGTTACCATGAGTTTATTTATAACAAATAAACTCATAACCTTGTTAATTCCTCGTGACTCTACTATAGATTCAGAATTGCACTCTTGAATTCATAGAACACTATACACCAAATGTAAATATATTATCCATTGTTATGACCATAACCGTCTTTCAATCCTCGATAGATGATCTTCTAATGACATAGGTGCAAATTACCGTTTTACCCCTCATTGGTATTTTATCCTTAACTCCCACTAAGTTCCTTGTAAATGATAATTCAGTAAACTTAATTAGAGAAATGAGTACACTATCATTTAACACTTGAACCAAGCTATAGTAAAACTTTTATTTAAGAATACTATATATAAGAGTAACCTCTATGTTATTATAAAAAAAATTGGTCCCAATTTGAGCCAGTTATAAATAAGAATAATGTCTAAAATGTAATTAGTTATACGATTTTTAAGTACCACATTAAGAAATTATACTTCTATATAGTAATAATTATATATACAGTCATATATATATTTTGTCATTTATTTGTACACAAATGAGAAAATCAATGATTTATTCTACATTTGAATTACTTAAGTTGCTTTTAAATATGTAATAGTTATTAGAGAGTTTTATTGTTATTATTGTTAAAGTTGATACTTTTGGGTGTTTAGAATATTTTGTACCAATACCTTTATTTAGTTATAACCTCTCAGTTAGAATAAAATTAGTTTGGTCCCAAAGTTATTCTCATATAGAGGTTTACTGTATAAGGAAATCATCATTTCACTTCTTAAACAGAGGCTATAGATTTCATGTACATGATAGATACTCTCACACAATTTCTAACGTCCTCCTAATCTAGGACCGTTGCACTGTGTACTTTAAATAGTGTCAGACTTGTTAATCAAGTCTCTTGGTTATAAACATGTAATGAAGGTTCATGGAAAGGGATAGGGTTAAAAGTTTTTGGTCAAAAGGAAACGTTGACTTATCATTCAAATATTCACGTTCATACATGGGATCCCAAAATAACGTTTAAAAGGTTAATACAGTTCAAAAGTTACAAGCCAAACCGACCTAGGGATACAACCCTAGTTCCTCCAAGATAACCCCGGCCGTGGTGGTCGAGCAGCCGCATATGTACATCCGCCACCAAGGCTCTCCAACTCATGGCTGGTCCAACTTCCTTTTTCCTTTACCTCCATCACATAGCACCCGTGAGTCGAGGCTTAGCAAGAAAACTTAAACATGTGCATGAACAGTAAATACATATTCCAGACGCATATCTAACATGCCCATTAGTAATAACCTACTCGTGCATGCATACAATTACAAATAAATGATTATAGGATCATTTTAGGGCTCGCTGCCCTAAATAGATAACCATAGAGTCAACCTGTTGCCCTATGCCTTAGCTATGTCACCATAGAGTCACTCGGGGCCCTTTGCCCTAGCTTTGAGTAATTATCCATAGAGCTCGCCAAGTGCTTTATTTTTCCAAACGTCATACGGTCATCCAACGTAATAGTACGTCTATGGTTGGGCCTAAGCCTCTCGACCAACACACAATACACTTTTGTCGCCCTTGACTAATAAGTCATTGCCTTAACCAGATACAGATAAGCATACTTCAGATATTACGAGTATGCATCCATATTAATCATATATCTCAACCAATTAAATACAAACACAGCAATAACCATGTTCCTTAATGGGGTCGAGCCCTAATCATGCAGATAATGCAACAAGCGTATATCATTTAACAATTATCTAGATACAGAGCATTCAAGCATGCTTAATCAATGATCACAAGCATAATCTTAATCATGTTCATTCTCAGGGGGCCTGAGCCCTATTCATAATTATATTTAACAACTAGGCCAAGCCCTAATCATGTATATCACGTATTGGGTGTAGTTTTCTTACCTCAAGTCCGAGTGTAATGTATAATAAGAACAACCCTCGAGCACGATATCGGTTCCGAGCCCCTAGTGGTAACCTAGTCACAACCATAATATAGAATTCCTTCAATAATGAGCGGTTAAAGGCTTTTTGACCGATTCCTAGCCTCCAGGACGTTGAATTCTACTAAACCAGGTAGTAGAATCGATCCTGAGCCCTAAGTTTGAGTTGTCGTCACTAAAAACCCTTCCTGGTTAATTTCCCTTATGCGCTCCGCGACACCTCCTTATGGGTTGCGGTGCGCCTCAAGTCAGAAAGGTCCCCTGCCAAAATCTCAAGGACACGCGTCGTGACTCAGTCCTAAAGGGTCATAGCGCACCTATGCAAAACAGGAAACCCCCAGGCCCTGGGTTCACGCGGGTCGCGCGCGCCCCAAGAACAGGGCCACGACGTGACCATACGATCCTAGATTTTCCAGCTTTCTTTCTCAACCAAATCTTTCCAAAATCATCCTAAATAAATTCCAAAACCATATTTCAATCCCCCAAACAACATCAACACTTTAACACCAACAATACCCAGCCCTAAACTCACTCAAAATCCTACCAAAAATCACAATTCAACACATTGAGCCTTAAAGCTCAAGAACACCATAAAACCAAAGTAGAATTGAATCAAACAAAGATTTGTAGCTTAACTCAACTGTGATTAAGTCCCCCTAGCTGCCACTAAGCCAACTCCAAAAATCAAACCTTCAATTCCAAGCTCTCCAGCCCTTAATTTCACTTGGCTTCCTCAAAAACCCCACACCAATATAGATAAAGGGTGAGAGAACGTATGGATAGAGAGAAAGAGAGAGAGAGAGAGAGAGAGCTGATGAAAGTGTTTCCCTTGGTTCTACTGAGTTCTAAGGCTGTTGAGTATATCCCTTCCTAAGGTAGAGAAATGTCTAAAATACCCTTGCCCACTAACTTTCTCATCACACGCCCCAAGGGAAAAATGGTATTTTGTCACATTTTCCTATTAATCATAATTAATGTCTCACAATCCCATTCCCCGATAATTCCCAGTAATGTACTAAGTACCCAAAATACCCCTGACTCACCCGAGTCGAGAATTCGGTCTTATTATGACTCTCCCGCTAGCTTGCTCCCAAGGATTGCCTCGTGCCGAGTAACCCAAATATATCCACATAATAATGTGGTCTCACACATATGTCTCATATATGCACATATATTCCAAATATACCTGTAACGGGCCAAATTATGAAAATTACCCTTCTAATAAGAAACGGGCCTACATGCATATTTAAAACACCTAAACATGCATATCTAGTCATATTATAATATAACTCACGTAATCAAATAATGATACACATATATATCACATAAATACATATTTCATAATTAAATCACATAATCCTCCATAATTTGCCATCCTGGCCTTCTAATCAAGGTCCTAAGCCTTTAGGTAATTTGAGATATTACAACAATCCCCTCCTCACAGGAATTTCTTCCTAAAATTTTTACCTGAACAACTCAGAATATTGATCTCGCAGATTTGGCTCTAGCTCCCAGGTCGCTTCCTCAACCCTGATATTCCTCCATAATAACTTTGTAATGCTCTGGTCACTCCAAGACCGTTACTGTGGACTTTAAATAGTGCTTAACTCGCTAAAAGAGTTATTAGGTTATAAACGTGATTCTAGGTGTTATTAATAGGGCAGGGTGAAAATCTCGGTAAAAAGAATGGATATATTTTATTTAAAACTTTAAATTGTACATGGGCCCATAAAAGTGTTTACAAAATTATTTACAATCTAAAACGATCATTATAGTATAAAAGTTACAACCCACCGACCTAAACGGCAAAAATAGGGTTAAACCCTAGTTCCCCTAAGAAACACCTTGGCCGTGGTGGTCAAGCGGCCGCATGTGTAACGCCCTACTACCTTAGAGCCGTTACTTAGTGAGTTTAAAATAGAAATCGTGCTTTTGACTGACTCTAAGTGGTTTCTAAAACCAAAAGTGTGAATAAATCAGAATTTAAGGCTGTACTCTTTGAAAATGTTTAGTTTCATTGAAAGCGTTAAGTATAAAACATCTGGGATCCCAAAATAAGGTTTACAAAATATTTACAACTCAAAAATAGATTTACACTTGATCAACTATCAAAAGAATGGTCTAATACAGCCATATACAAAATGCCCCCAACCAAAGCAGTCGGGCAGGCCGAACATGTACGCGTCGCCCCCACGCTCTCCATACTCATGGCCAGTTGACTGACTCCTTGCTTTTACCTGCCACACGGAGCACCCGTGAGCCGAAGCCCAGCAAGAAAACCCAAATAGTACATAACATATGCAAATAATATAGCTGGCATAATTCACTGATAAATAGGAAAACCATCAGATTAAACAAGCACGGCCATGCTGCCCCAGAGGCCTTACCAAAGCTTGGAGTCTCGGTCCTCACCGTAGGATAACTCATGTATCCCTTGGGTCCCACCCTGACTATAGCATCCCATGTGCTGAGCGTTACTTCCGGCCCCACTGCCATACCCGGCCTTCGCCGCTCTCGGCCTTAGCCGTTCATTCCATTATAATCACGCATATAATACATTCTGAAATCACCATTCAAACATACAATAGTTTATCTAAGATTACACATTTGCACATAATACAATCTAGGGTCGTGCCCTGCAATCAGACAGTGGGCCCATGCCCTAATCTCGGGTGTTACGGTTTTCTTACCTTTAGATTTGGTAGCCTTGATCACCTGACTCCTTGAGCACGATCCTACCCGAGCCCTAGCGCTTGCCGAAGAAAAATCCACAAGTCAAAGTCATTACCAAACCTCGAGTCCAAAACCTAGCCTCGGGACCAATCCCGAGCCCCCGGGGAGTCCAAGATCCCCAAAACAAAGTGGCGGAATCGAGCCCCGGACCCTAGGTCAAAATCCCTTCACAAAAGCCCAAAAATCCCCTCTGTGAACAGTGCAGCGCTACTGCGCTCTAAAGAGGGCGCTGTAGCGCTACATGCAGAACCACCCCACCAGAACAGGGGCTAGCGCTACAGTGCCCCCTGACTAGCGCTATAGCGCTAGTTGCAGACCAGCACTACCCAAAAATCGCATCTTGCGATTTTCTCCTACCATTTCAACTCCAAACTTGCCCAAACCTTTTCCAAACCCAAAAACACACATAACCACACCTCACACTCATCCCAAGCATCCCATGAACTCAATCCCAAGCTCAAGCAACCCAAAACTCAAAATCTAACACAATGAACCCAAAAACCAGAAATTCACTCAAACAATCAAGGATAAAGTCTTAGAAATCATACCGTGGGTGGAATTTTGACCTTGAATTGAACCCTAGACCTCCTTGGCTTGCACCTTCACAACCTTGACCTGTTTTCCCCAAAAACCCCATCCATTTAGCTCAAAAACACAGTTCAAACCAGTCAAGCCCTAAAACAGAAAATCCCCAAGAACTTACCTCAATTTCTGATGTGATCTTGCTAACCCCTTGCCAATCCTCAAGCCTAGCTTAGGATCCTTGATGCTCAGCCTACCCTAGCTCTCCACTGAGCTTGACTCCAAGAAAAATGAAGGAAAACGGTTGGGAGAGCCACAAACCGATCTTGGACAAACCCCTTCAGCTTTTCTCTTTCTTTTTCCCTTCTTCTTTCTTTTCAGCCTATAACTCCTTTTTCTACAAAATCCACTAAGTAAAAAGCCCTCCTTTAATTCATCTCTTACAAGCCTAAAGACCAAAATGCCCTCCCTTACTAATTCTAAACCTTTATGTCCATAAAGGGGCATTTTAGTCATATTACCCAAATTCCCACTAATTCCTCAAGTGTTCCTAATAATTCCCGCTCGCTACCCAATACCTGATTAATCATCAAATAAACATTCCTCATCATCAAGATTAACCTCAATATATTTCCAAATTCTCAATTAAACTCCCCAGGCTTAACCCAAGCCGGGTACAGATTCCCGCTTTGACTTTTCCGCTAACCCACTCATTCTAGGATCGTCTCGAGTCATAGATCACAGATATCAACACAGTCATGCCCAAAATGGCCAAATTACAAATATGCTCAATCAAGTATACATGCATACTAATTCACATAGTCATGCATCACAAATAATCAAATAGTCATATAACGTGCATTAAATCATAATCATGCATTAAACTCATTAAAGTCACACACAGAATCCCATTATGCCATCCAGGCACACTACTCAAGGCCTTAAGCCTTAACATCGAATTTGGGTCGTTACAACATGTGTACACATTGCCACCTAAGCTCTCCACTCAAGGCTGGGTGAGCATTTCTTTCCCTTTACCTGTACCACATAGCACCCGTGAGCCAAGGCTTAGAAAGAAAACTTATTACTGCATGTATACAATATAAATAAATCATTATGGGGCTTGTAGCCCTAATTAGATGGTGACTAATGAGTCAGTCCCTGGGTTGGTGACTAATGAGTCACACTTTGGATAGGTGACTAATGAGTCACTCTCTGGGGCTCTGCACCCTAAGCCGTGTGACGCTTCAGTCACCTGAGCATTTTGGCTTGGGCTCTAAGTAACTATCCATTAGACTAGACAATCACTTTAGTTTTATTCGACCTATAGGTCGGTCAAGCATTTAATGCTCATGTTCATTAGATCTAATCATTTCAGCATGCATTGAACACATTAATGCTGATCTTGACTCATAAGTCAATACCATACGTGTAACACCCTAAACTCCAGGGACCGTTACGGTGTGCATTTTAAACAGTGCTAAACTCACTAATCAAGTCATTTGGCCATAATCATGTAACTAAGTATGATTAGCAGTTTAGGGTTAAATTTTTGGTTAAGATATAATGTTTCATTAAAACATTTACTGTACATATTGGGATCCTAGAAATATAATTTAAAGGTTAATTGCAACAAAAGATTTACAACCAGCTGACCTAAGCGGCAAAATAAGGTTTAACCCTAGTTCCTCTTTAAAACCTCGGCTGTGGCGATCGAGCAGCCGCATATGTACAAATCGTCACCTAAGCTCTCTAACTCAAGGATGGTTCAACTTTCTTTTGCCTTTACCTACACCACATAGCACCCGTGAGCCAAAGCTCAGCAAGATAGCTCAATATGCTCATGAACAGTAATAGCATGTTACTAAATCATAATGTGCATGCCTAGAAATAATAGCCCTATTCATGCATGCAAATAAGTTCAGATAATGATGGGGGATCCTGCCCTCCTGAATGGATGACTATCAAGTCAATCCTAATCAGATGAGTGATTAACACTTTGAGATTCTGATAACCATGTTGGGGCCTGTACCCCTAATCAAATGATTGCTTAACACTTTGAGGTTCTGATAACCATGCTAGGGCGTGTAGCCCTAATCAGATGAATGATTAATACTTGAGATTCTGATAATCATACTGGGGCATGTAGCCCTAATCAGATGAGTGACTGATGAGTAAGTCACTAATTTAAACCAGATGAGTGATTGATGAGTAAGTCACTAATTTAAATCAGAAGAATGACTGATGAGTAAGTCACTAACTTGAACCAGATGAGTGACTGATGACTAAGTCACTAATTTAGGCTCAGCACCCACAGCCATGTGACGATGCAGTGTCCTGGGCCTTCTGGCCCTGGCTCTAAGTAACTAGCCATTAGGCTATACAATCACTTTTAGATTTCATCGAACTTGAGGTCGGTCAGGCGTTAATGCTCATGATGAGTCATTCAATGCTTATGTCGATTAGATCTAATCTTTTCGGCTTGTGTTGAACACATTAGTTCCGTTCTTGACTCTTAAGCCAATACCATACGGCTCATGCCAATTTTTGACTCATGGGTCAGCACCATACACAAGTAAGCATTGCAAACAGGCATATATCACGTGTCAAATATCCAAAATGTAGGGCATTCAGCATGCTTACTTAACAATCACTTGCATAATTATGATCATGCACATTTACAGAAACTCAAGCTCTTATCATTCTCATATTCAATATTCACGGCATGCCCTAATCACATGTTTCTCATGCATCACATACTAGGTGCAGTTCTCTTACCACTAGTTCGAGCGAGAAATAACAAATGAACGACCCTTGAGAATGACCAATCCTTTGATCCCTTAGCAGTCACCTAGTCATAACCAAATATGGAATCCAATTTATGAAATCAACAATAAAAGGTTCTTGACCTAAACCTCACTCCCAGGACCTCGAATCAAACTCAAACGGTTAGTAGATTTAATCCTGAACCTTAGGAATTGAAACCCCGAGCCAAAATCCCTTAAAAGTTCTCAAAATATGAATCAGGAAAAGCAGGGTATTGCTATAGCGTTGCCCCCCTAGCGCCCCAATGCTACAACTAGAATTGATTTGCCCAGGCTATCATTGTAGCGCCCTCCCTTGGGCGTTGTAGCGCTAGGACATGGCTGATCAGCCCTGGTTTTTTCCTCCTTCGATTTATCCATTTTCAACCATAAAGATTTGATCCAAAACCTTAACCAAACTCATAAATGAACTTAAATACCCACTATACAAGTCCTAGGCATCAAAACCTAATCAACCTTTGCCAAAAACTCCCATCAATTCTCAAATATCCAAACTAGAAATCAAGCTAAAAACAAAATGAAAAGAGAGCAGAAAACCAGAGTTCTAATGGCTAGAAGCTTACCTCAAGCTCAGAATCACACCCTCTAGACCATCAAGGATCTACTCCCTAGCTTGGTTCCTCAAATGGAGCTTCAAAATTCAAAGAGAAAAGAAGAGAAAATGATGATCGGGAGAGGAAGAAGATGATGCTCTGTTTTGGTTTCTATTTTTTACAGCCTTCTCAACTGATATATTTCCCTTAGGTCAAAAGACTAAAATGCCCCCAAGTCTATTTAAAACCCTTAACAGCCACCAAGGGCAAAACTATCCATTTTCCTCTATCTCGTTAATCTTAATTAACGCCCTCCAAGTCCAATTATTCCCAATATTCTCAAATGATAATAACTCATATCCCATTACCCTTTAATTCTCGGTAATGTACTAATCGCCAAATTACCCCAAGACTCACCCCGAGCCCCGAAATTAACCCCGTTATGACCAAACCGATAACTTGCATTCAAAGATCGTCTCTTGACGAATGGCTCGAACAAATCCACATATGATGGGATCTTACTCATAATTCACCAAAATGCCTGAAAATATACAAATGTGCCCTCAACGGGAAAAATTACCAAAATGCCTTTATAATGAAAAGTGAATCCATATGCATGCATTTATCATCATATGATAATATAATTCACAAAAACATGCATATAATCCTTTAATGGCATAATAAATCAATTATGGCCCTCCTGGCCTCCTAATCAAGGTCCTAAACCTTATTAGGAAATTTGAGTCATTACAACTATCCCCTCCTTATAGAAATTTCGTCCTCGAAATTTATTTTAACCGCCCGGAATATAAATTTCGCACAACTGATTCAAGTTTCCTAGGCCGTTCCCTCGGCCTCACTATTTCTTAATCATACCTTAACTAAAGGTATAACTTTGATTCTCATAACATTGTTCTTTCTGTTAAGATTTGAATTGACTACTCCTTAAAGGACAACTTAGCCTCAATCTCTAGATTCTCATAACTCAACACATGAGTCTCTTCTAACCCATGTCCTCAGCATGGATATATAAAATACGCTGTATACAGCTGACAGTGCCAAAGATAAGGCCAATCCATAGGCAACATGACCGATCCTTTCCAGGATTCAAACGGTCCTCTCTAATCTTGAGCTCAACTTGTCCTTATTTCCTCACCCCTTTCCATGGTGATATTTTAAGGAAGATACAATCTTCTACTTGGAACTCCATGTTCATGCTTTTCAATTCAACAAAACTTTGCCATTTACTCTGAATAGTGAGCATCCAAGCTCTAACCTTCCAATAATCTCAATGATCCCCTGAACTATCTTAGGATCCAAAATCATCTTCTCACCCATCTCATTCCAATGAATGTGTGATATACATTCCTTACTATACAACGTTTCATAAGGTGCCTCTCCAATACTGGATAACTCTCTCTCTGATTTACCATCAGTATGAGGATAATCAACTGTACTAAGTTCAAACTGTATATTCATCACCTTCTACAACCTTTCCAAAGATTTGGAAATAAAAGTAGTGTCCTTATCTGATAAGAAAGATCTTGAATTTCCATGAAGGCGTACAACCTCTCTCACATAGAGGTATGTATACTGATCAGCTGTGTTACTTGTCCTTACTGATACAAAACGAGCTGACTTAAAATACTGGTCCATAATGACCCAATCCAAATAACGCTGGCCCACTATCCTAGGCAGCCCCACCACGAACCCATCGCGATGTTTCCTTATTTCTACTAGAGAATACTCGAAGGCTACAATAGCCTTACTTGTTTCTGATACTCTGTCTTGACCTGCTAGCAGGTTGAGAACTTTGCCACATATTCCGTTATGTCCCTCTTTATCCTAGGCCACCACTATAAAGCTTTCATATTCCAATACATCATTCTTGATGCCTGGATGAAGAGAAAAAGAGAGTAGTATGAGATTCATCCAGAATCCCTCGTTTAAACCCAATGTCCATCGGATCCCAAAGTTCGATCCTTATACCACAATAAACTCATATCTGACACTGCATAATCCTTATCTAATCCAGCTAAGACATTATCCTAAATTATTTCCATCTATAGGTCTCTTAATTGGTTTCCCTTTGATCTTCTTTACAAGAGTAAACTCAAGTATACAGCTGGCCACCTGGACCACCGGAAACTCTACTCTAGTTCTGGTCAGATCCTTTAACTAGCATGATGCATAAGCAATCATTTTTCCCTGGGACTGAGGTGTCATAACAACCTACAAACTAATTTTGATCTATAAGAACACTTAGAACTCTTTCGCAAAACACATGTAATATCCTGCCCATCCAAGGAAACTTCTGCCTTGAAAGGAATTCCTTAGCCTTGGAAATTCTCCAACCGAGAATATATCACAATACCATTGATCATGATGATCACAAATCCAATTCAAATAATCTTTGAATACTCTATTCATCTAGTTCGTAAAAACAACTTGGCATTAACCCAAATCCTCAAAACATAAATCAGCACTCCTAGTACCCTTTTCTAATATAACAACAATCTTTTGCATATCCTTCTCCCTGATCTCTAGCTGGTACTAACCAGGTCAAACATCCACCTTAGAGAATACCATCTTACTCAATAACTGAAACTTTAATTCTTACAGCTCTGCTGAAGCCATTCAATACAGTGCCCTAGACCTGATTCCATCCCTGGCACCAATCCAATCACTATTCTATGCTCTTTGTGTAAATGTAATCCTGAAAAATCCCTTGGAAACACATATCCAGAAACTTATAGACTAATCCTGTCTGTCCTGATCCCACTGGCACAACCTAAGTGGTATCCACCACACTAGCATCCTCCTACAATAGATCTCTAGCTCTACATACAGATGTCATAAGCATACAAAATCCATGCACAGTGCCAACTACCACAAGGGTTTTCTCACTCTCAAACCCATGAGAACTATCCTTTCCTTACAAGCTATCATTGCCTCATACTTGGTTAACCAATCCATATCCAGGATCATACTGAGGTCAGTCATAACCAACCTTATCATATCAATTGATGAGTCCTTTCCATCATAATCTACCTCATCTCTTAAAAACACCACAAAACCATGTGGTATGCATAACAAGTCTATGCTTCTCTAGATGCACTAAGCAAAGAAACAGCATGGTACCAAAACCAGTCAGCATAATACAAAAATAAAAACTAGAAAGTTGACTTGCAACCCCTGAGGAACTAGTCTCGGTCTCTGGCTGCATCAGAGCGAATACTCGAACTGGAGTCGAGCTGTCCACCCCCTTTTGCTCATCCTTCCTTCGCCTTGGGAAATCCTTCTTGAAATGCCCAACCACTTCACATAAGAAACATGCCTCTGCTCGGCATTCTCCCAATGACGTCTTTTACATCGAGTGCATTCTGGGTAGAATTTCCACTACTAGTTCTTGCTTGATCCAAAAAAAGGAGGTATCACTGTTTGAGCTCCATACTCTCCAGCACTCTCCTTTTCAATCTGATTTCTTGTGCTCTCAACATCAAGAGCCTTCCCTACCACCTGAGCGTAGGTAGAGATTTTATGCACTGGGGCAACTGTAATGCCCTGAGCTATTCTAGAATTCAATCCCTGGATAAACCTTTCCTTTCCAGCTACATCTATGGGTACCATATCAAAAGCAAACTTGGCCAAACCATTAAAAATCTTTTAACATACTCGGTTACTATTGCATTGCCCTGAACGAGGTTCAGAAACTCATTCGTCTTAGCAGTCTTGGCTGCATCACAGTAATATCTTTCATTAAACAACTACTTAAATTCTTTCCAGTCCATCACAGCTGTGTCTCGTGTCTGGGATACTACTTCCCACCACGTCCAGGCATCATCCCGCAATACATATGTAGCATAGATCACCATATTGTGACCTACCATCCCCATACTGTCAAGAATGGAACTGATTATGCCCATCCATTGCTTAGCTCTGTATGGATTTAGGCCTCCCTCAAAGACTAGAGGGTAATACTCCTGGAATCTTCCACAGAGAAATTCCTACCTATTCTCAGCCCTAGGCTGAGCACAAACTGGTGCCACTCCTGGCATAACAAAGGAAGAGGTGTTCCCCGACAGGTTCCGCTGTTGCTTCAAACACCTAATCTCTTCCTCTTGCCTCTGCAATCTTAATTGTATATTTGTAAACATTTGCTAAAAATTCTGAGGGGCAGGTGAAGAACTCAAACCCTGGCTGTAATTCCCAGGCCCGGTATAACTACCACCAGGTCTCATTATCTGCCTTGGATACATACCTGCTAATTGAATCTGTAGTCAATAACTTGACCCAATAAACATGATGAGCATATCCAAAAGCCTTCCCCACTCGAGCAATCTTACCACACTACATTCACAAACTACTGTAGTGGTAAACACATGCTCGTAGCATTTATTCATCAATCATATTCCCTGCTCTTCTAAAATAGACACCATGCCTCCAACTCCAGCATGCAAATAATCATATTCATATAATCACGGAGTAGGTAATCATATAATCACATTCATATATATATATATATATTTTTCACGAAGCATGTAATCATATAATCATTTAATAGTCACGAGCCAGACTCTATCAGAATCTCATGCTCCCTAATACAATTTGCAGGTAAAGCATTTACATTCTATTTAAGCAATTAAGCACATAACTACAGAAATAGTTACCATACCCTGAGTGAAGCTATCTTTAGTGATGAGTGTACATGCCTAACTTGTCTTCAGGAACCCTTAACCTTGGCTTGCTCGGATACCAAGTTTGTAATACCCTAAACTCCAGGGATTGTTACGGTGTGCATTTTAAACAGTGCTAAACTCGCTAATTGAGTCATTCGGCCATAATCGTGTAACTAAGTATGATTAGCGGTTTAGGGTTAAAATTTTTGGTTAAGATACAACGTTTCCCTAAAACATTTACTATATACATTGGGATCCCAAAAATATAATTTAAAGGTTAATTACAACAAAATATTTACAACCAGCCGACCTAAGCGGCAAAATAGGGTTTAACCCTAGTTCATTTTTAAACCCTCGGCCGTGGTAGTCGAGCAGTCGCATATGTACACATCGTCACCTAAGCTCTCCAACTCAAGGATGGTACAACTTTCTTTTGCCTTTACCTGAACCACATAGCACCCGTGAGCTGAAGCTCAGCAAGAAAACTCAATATGCTCATGAACAGTAATAACATGTTACTAAATCATAATGTGTATGCCTAGAAATAATAGCCCTATTCATGCATGCAAATAAGTTAAGATAATGATGGGGGATCCTACCCCCCTGAATGGATGACTATCAAGTCAATCCTCATCAGATGAGTGATTAACACTTTGAGGTTCTGATAACCATGCTGGGGCTAGTAGCCCTAATCAGATGAGTGCTTAACACTTTGAGGTTCTGATAACCATGATAGGGCGTGTATCCCTAATCTGATGAGTGATTAACACTTTAGATTCTGATAATCATACTGGGGCGTGTAGCCCAAATAAGATGAGTGATTAACACTTGAGATTTTGATAATCATATTGGGGCATGTAGCCCTAATCAGATGAGTGACTGATGAGTAAGTCACTAATTTAAACTAGATGAATGATTGATGAGTAAGTCACTAATTTATATCAGATGAGCGACTGATGAGTAAGTCACTAACTTGAACCATATGAGTGACTGATGAGTAAGTCACTAATTTGGGATTATCACCCACAGCCATGTGATGATGTAGTCACCTGGGCCTTCTGGCCCTGGCTCAAAGTAACTATCCATTAGGCTAGACAAGCGCTTTTAGTTTTCATCGAACTTGAGGCCAGTCAGGCATTAATGCTCATGATGAGTCATTCAATGCGTATGTCTATTAGATCTAATCTTTTCCTCTTGTGTTGAACACATTTGTGTCATTCTTGACTCTTAAGCCAATACCATACGGCTCATGCCAATTTCTGACTCATGGGTCAGTGCCATACACAAGTAAGCAATGCAACCAGGCACATATCAAATGTCAAATATCCAAATGTAAGGCATTCAACATGCTTACTTAACCATCACTATCATAATTATGATCATGCACATTTACAGAGACTCAAGCTCTGATTAATCTCATATTCAATATTCATGGCATGCCCTAATCACATGTTTCTAATGCATCACATGCATCACATACTAGATGCAGTTCTCTTACCTCTAGTTTAAGCGAGAAATAACAAATGAACGACCCTTGAGAACAATCAATCATTTGATCCCTTAGCGATCACCAAGTCATAACCAAATATGGTATCCAATTAATGAAATCAACAATAAAAGGTTCTTGACCTAAACCTCACTCCTGGGACCTTGAATCATACTCAAATGGTTAGTAGATTCGATCTCGGACCTTAGGAATTGAAACCCCGAGCCAAAAACCCTCTAAAGTTCCCAAAATACGAATCAGGAAAAGCAGGGTAGTGCTACAGCGCTGCCCGCCTAGTGCCCCAGCGCTACAACCAGAATTGATTTGCCTTGGCTAGCACTGTAGCGCCCTCCCTTGAGCGCTGTGGCGCTAGGACCAGGCTGATCAACCCTGGTTTTTCCCTCCTTCAATTTCTCCATTTCAACCTTCAAAAATTGATCCTAAACCTCAATCAAACTCATAAATGAACCCAAATACCCACTCTACAAGTCCTAGGCATCAAAACCTAATCAACCTTTGCCAAAAGCTCCCATCAATTCTCAACTATCCAAACTAGAAATCAAGCTGAAAACCAAATGAAAACATAGCAGA
This sequence comes from Humulus lupulus, assembly GCF_963169125.1. Classification (NCBI taxonomy): domain Eukaryota; kingdom Viridiplantae; phylum Streptophyta; class Magnoliopsida; order Rosales; family Cannabaceae; genus Humulus; species Humulus lupulus. Next base: position 81,738,004 of record NC_084800.1, read on the forward strand.
AAACTAGAGTTCTAATGGCTAGAAACTTACCTTAAGCTCAGAATCACACCCTATTAAATGGTAGAACATAACCCTAGACCTTCAAGGTTCAACTCCCTAGCTTGGTTCCTCAAATGGAGCTTCGAAATTCAAAGAGAAAAGAAGAGAAAATGATGATCGGGAGAGGAAGAAGATGATGCTCTGTTTTGGTTTCTATTGTCTACAGCCTTCTCAATTGATATATATATCCCTTAGGTCAAAAGACCAAAATGCCCCCAAGCCTATTTAAAATCCTTAACAGCCACCAAGGGCAAAACTATCCTTTTTCCTCTATTTCGTCAATCTTAATTAACGCCCTCCAATTCCAATTATTCTCAAATGCTAATAACTCATATCCCATTACCCTTTAATTCTCGCTTATGTACTAATCACCAAATTACCTCGAGACTCACCCCGAGCCTCGAAATTAACCCTATTATGACCAAACCGATAACTCTCATTTAAAGATCGTCTCTTGCCAAATGGCTCGAACAAATCCACATATGATGGGGTCTTACTCATAATTCACCAACATGCATGAAAATATACAAGTGTGCCCTCAACGGGCCAAATTACTAATGCCCTTATAATGAAAATTGAACCTATGTGCATGCATTTATCATCATATAATAATATAATTCACATATACATGCATATAATGATTTAATATCATAATAAATCAATTATATCCCTCCCAGCCTCCTAATGAAGGTCATAAACCTTATTAGGAAATTTGGGTCATTACAATACAACTAGTGCTCAGTACTACTGCCGTTCATGACTGATAAGTCAAGTCTTCACGAATAATACCAACACCAATGTCGTTTCTAACTAATAAGTTAGTATCATTCACAAATAAGCAAACCTGATAGGCATTTACAATGCAACCAATGTTCATATATAGAGCACTGAACATGCCTCATCAATAACCATGCATGTCACATACTGTGTGCGTTTTCTTACCTCTGGTTTGAGCGTAAAATAATAAAAGAACGACCCTTGAGAACAATCGGTCCTTAAGTCCCTTAGCGGTCACCTAATCATAACCAAGTATGAAATTCCATTAATAATAAAAAATACATCATGGTCTAAAACCCCGCTATCAGGATCTTGAATCCTACTAACATAGTTAGTATATTCAATCCCGAGCCTTAAGAAATGAAAACTCGCGCTTAAAACTCTTAAAAACCCATCCTGACACATAAGGGAGGGGCGGGCTGCGACTTGCCCCCGAGGGCTGCGGCACGCCCCCAAGACAGAGAGACCCTGTCTGGGGTGCCAGGGGTGGGCCACGACTTGACCCAGAGGGTCGTGGCGCGCCTGCTAGACTGCAACCAGGGGAGGCTTTCAAATGGGTTCAAGTCGTGACTTGCATGAAATTGGTCGCGACTTGACCCTATGAACCCAACTCCCCTACACATTTCTCAATCGAACCTTCATCAAACCATCCCAAAATCACCACTAATCAACACCACAACATTTCCACCAGTCAAACCACATAACCCAAGTTTAAAAACACTCAAAACATCATCACATATCCACTTTTAATATCAAAATCTCAAGCTTACAAACCAACTCAAAATAGAGTAAAAAGTCAGAATTCAAGCTAAAGAACCTTACCTCAATCACAAATTAAACCCCTTCTAGTAGCAGTAATCCAACCCTAAACTCTTATGCCTTAATTCTCGAATTGAATCCTCAAGTTTAGCTTCAAAATTCCTACCCGAGAGAGAGAGAGATGATCGAGAGTGGGAGAGATAGAAAGAAACTCTATTTTGGCTGCCTACTTCCTTCTACAACCTACTTAGCTTAAGCATATCCTATGGTCAAAAGACCAAAATGCCCCTAGGTCCATTTAAAACCTCTTAAGGCTAACAAGGGTAAAACTGACATTTCTCACCTATCCCGTTAATCATAATTAACGACCTCCAATTCGCGTTACTCCCAATTTCCTCAAATAATAATTAAATCATATCCCATTACCCATTCATTCCCGGTAATGTACTAAGCATCAAATTACCCCTAGACTCACCCCGAGCCCGGTAATTAATCTCGTTATGACCAAACCGCTAACTTGCATTCTAGGATCATCTCATGCGGAATAGCTCGAACAAATCCACATAATAATTTGGTCTCACCCATAAATCATAAACATACACATAAATATACAATTATGCCCTTAACGAGTCAAAATTATGAAAATGCCCTTATAATAAGAAGTGGACCCACATGCGTGCAATTATCATCATATCATAATATAATTCACATAATCATGCATAAAATCACATAATTGCATATTAAATCAATTATGGCCCTCCTGACCCCCTAATCTAGGCATTAAGCCACATTATGGAATTTGGGACGTTACAACCTTAACCAAAGGTATAGTCTTGTTCCTCAGGACCTTGTCTTTCCTGTATAAAATCTGAACTGGCTTCTCCTCATAGGATTAATCTGTCTCCAGTTCTAGATCCTCGTAACTCAACACATGAGTCTCATCTGATACATACTTCCTCAGCATGGAAATATGAAATATGTTGTGCACACTAGACATTGCCGGGGGTAAGGCCAATCTATAGGACACTTAACTGATCCTCTCCAGGATTTGGAATGGTCCAACAAACCTAGGTCTCAACTTGCCCTTCTTCTCAAATCGCTTCACCCTTCTCAGTGGTGAAACCGTAAGGAAGACATAGTCTCCCACTTGGAACTCCATATTCCTTCGCTTTGGGTCTGAATAACTTTTCTGTCTACTTTGAGACGCGAGCATTCGAGCTCTAATCTATTCAATAGCCTCAGTAGTCATCTGAACTTCCTTAAGACCCAAATATTTCATTTCACCCATCTCATCCCAACAAATGGGCAATTTGCACTTCCTTTGATACATGATCTCATAAGGTGTCATTCCAATAGTTGACTGGTAGCTGTAATTATAGGAAAACTCTGTTAGAGGCAAGTATTTACTACAGGACCCTTCAAAGTCCAATACACATGCTCTCACTATGTCCTCTAATATCTGGATAATCTTCTCAGACTGACCATCAGTCTAAGGATGGTAAGTTGTAATGAACTTCAGCTGTGTACCCATCGCCTTCTGCAAACTTCCCCAAAACTTGGAAGTAAAGACAGGGTCCCCATCCGACATGATAGACCCCAGAGTCCTATGAAGGTGTACTATCTCTCTCACATAGAGATTTGCATACTGGTCAACCGTATAGTTCGTCCTCAGTGGTAAAAAGTGAGCTGACTTCGTATACTAGTCCAAGATGACCCAGACTGAATCGTGCTGGCCCACTGTCCTGGGCAACCCCACCACGAAATCCATCATGATGTCCTCCCACTTCTATTATGGGATATCCAAAGGCTACAATAGCCCCTCTGGTCTATGATGCTCTGCCTTGACCTGCTGACAGGGGAGGAACTTTGCCACGTACTCAGTCATGTCCCTCTTCATCCCAGGCCACCAATATAAAAGCTTTTAGGTCCTAGTACATCTTCGTGGTGCCTGGATGTAGAGAAGAAGGGGTAGTATGAGATTGTACATGAGATAAAACTCATTCTCGCAACCATAACTAGAATGATATCTTCTCATGTATTTTTGGATCTATTGAAATTACCAAAGAACTTAGAGTAGACTTTACCACTTGAAGCGTAGATAAAAAGATTCTGATGTCTCTGAGTTTCTTGACCAGTTGTTTTCCAAACTATATCTTGCTCAATACAAGGAGGATGAGTGGTCCTCTTTTTCAATGGTGGTTTCAATACACACTTTGGTGTCTCAACTCACGAGAGTGTGTATCCTTTGTGTGATGTAAAATCAAATACACAAATGAAGTATTCTTCCTTGGGTTTGTCGTGAACACTAGGAAAGGAGTGTGAGAGAGAGAGAGTTTTTTTTCACAAGATAATTAGACAATAAAACTTAACATTTTTCTCATCTCGCATAATGTTCTATTTATAGAACAAAAAGATAATGAGAAAAGCAAAACCCTCACTCCTACTGGGTAATGCCTTACCGTAGTCCAGATGGGCTTGTCAATTTTATTTTTATTTTATTTATACCATGTTATTTAGGGATTTTTATTTCATATTTATGGGTATTTTAAGGTTGGTTTATAAAAATATAGAGATTTAATTTTTCTACTTTTTTTCCTTACTTATTTTTTCTTCCATTTTTTTACTTATTTTTTTATTTATTTCTACCAATTTTTTCCTTTGTCCTTTTTTTTTTTTTTATTTCTTTCTATTTTTCCATTATTTTTCTTCTTCTTCTTCTGTTTTTTTTTTCATTTATATAGATTTTTTTCTTTCATTTGTATTGTTTTTTTTTTTTTACTTTTTTCTCTTTTTTTTTTCTTTCTTTTTTCATTTTTTTCCTTCTATTTTTTCTTCATTTTAGTATTTATTCTTTTTTCCTTCCATTTTTTCTTTTTTCACACATATGAGTCTTTTTTTTTATTTCTTTTTTTACCTTCCATTTTTTCTTTTTTTCTACCAATTTTTTCCTTCATTTTTTTCTTCCCATTTATCTATTATTTTTGTTCTTCTTCTTTTCATTTTTATTCATTCATCTAATTTTATTCTACCAATTTTTTCCTTCATATTTTTTCTTTCTATTTTTATTCTTCTTCTTTTCATTTTTATTCATTCATTCATTTGTTTTATTCTTTTTTTTCCTTCATCATTTCTTTTGTTTTTTTTTTCGTATTTTTTATTTTTATTTTTTCATTTTTTCCTTCCATTTTTTCTTCTTTTTTGTACTTATTCTTTTCTCCGTCCATTTATTTTTTTCTTTTTTCCACACATATATTTTTAACATTACATAATTATTTTACAATTTATTATCTTTTATTATTGTAATTTTTTTTATAGTTTTTTCCATTATATGTAAAAAAAAATCAAATCAATTTTTTCAGCATTTTCTTTTTACTGTAACCCTTATTGGAGCATCCAAATTTGGAAAGAAAAACAATAAAAATATGAAAATGTGAATGACTGATGGGAACATTCAAATCTAGAAAAAAATTAAATGAAAATGTAAATGGTTAATCAATTATCCTAGTGGGAACATCCAAATCTGGAAGAAAAAAATATATGTATGAAAACTTGAATGAGTAACTAGTAACCCAGATAGGAACATCCAAATTCGAAAAGAAAAAAAGAATTGAAATGCAAGCATTAATGGGTAACCAGTTTCCCTAATGAGAACATTCAAATCTGATGAAAATGTGAATAGATAACCAGTTACCCTAGTGGGAACATCCAAATTTGGAAAGAAAAAAAAATTAGATATGAAAACTTGAATGGGTAACAAGTAACCCTGATAGTAATATCCAAATTTGGAAAGAAAAAAATAGACATAAAAACATGAATGGGTAACCAGTTGCCCTGTGTAAACATTCAAAGTTGAAAAAAATATGATATGAAAATGTGAATGGGTACCTAGTTATCCTGATGGGGACATCCAAATTTGAAAAAAAACAAATCATATATGAAAACATGATTGTTATTAGTTACTTAACCCAAACAAGAGAGAAAATAGTCACGATCTTTAAAAATATATATATATAAATAAAAAATTAGAACAAAAAAAATAGATTTGATTTTTTTTATGTACAGTAAAAAAAAATAAGTATAATAATAAATAATAAAATATTTTGAGTTGCAGGGGATGCAACTTAATAAGAAGTTTTCTCCAAAAAAGTTTGACAAAGAATAAGGAGAAATAAGACGTCAACAAGAAGAGAAGTTGAAGAGATAAAAACTAAAAATAGTAGAGTGAAAATGTATTTGTGATCTTAAATTGTAACATTAAATTATGAAAAATGAAAATGTATTTGTGATCTTAAATTATCACATTATATTATGAAAAATAAACATTAAACAATATTAAAACAATAAAATAGAATAATTTCCCTTTTAAAATTAATAAGTCAATATTATATAATGAAACTAATATAAAAATGTAAAGACCTAACTTCTCATAAATTGTCGAGAGCACAACGTTGGATCATAATCATAAATATTGCTATTTTATTGAATAAAAACTTGAAAATAAATATATGGATCCATGGTTTTACAAAAATAAAATAATTGTCTTTAACATATTAAAATAAACAACATTTAAATAAAACTATAAAAGAAAACATGCTTTAATAAAAATAGGCTCACTTGATCTTCCTCGATTATATGGTCCCCACAAGTACATCACGAAGCCCTTAGGTGCCACTCGCCACCAGCCTTTCTTTCATCAATTTTCTGCACAATAACATCATAAGGAGTGAACTTCTAAGCCCAGTAAGGAAAATACAAACAAGAGTTAGTCATATAATCATTTAATCAAACATATCATAAATTTCGCCAAAGTCATGCCAAAACTTATTTATACTAATCATAAAACAATACACCCTAGGTCATATCATAACCTAAATCGTATTATAAATCATAATCTAAGTCATAGATCATAAATCATAGTTCATAAGTCATAAGTCATAATCATAACTATAGGTCATAGGTCATAATAACAAGTCAGATATAATAAAAAGATAAGTGTTTATACAGGGGGTGGCAATTAAGCCCTGGAAAAAAGTTTGTCATACACTGGACATCACTTAGGCCCATCCTAAAGTTTTAGAAGCCGAGCCTACCGGACATAATGTTAGGAAAAATAGTATTTGTCTCAACGGAAATGGTAAGAAAATACAACTCTATGCAATAATATTACAAATAAATAATGATTGATTAAAAAGAGTGTTACGACTCTATAATTGAAAATACAAATAAATATAGAGAAAGAAGAAGAACAGGATTGAAATAGAAAATACAACTTTTGACAAAAAGATACAAATAAACTTGAGGTAGTAAAAAGAAAGATGTAGATGAGATTACAACTCTTAAGCAAAGATACAAGTAAATATAACAAGAATAATAAGAAGAAAAACAATAGAATAAAACAAGAACAAAATAATAAGATACTCTCACTCACACAACCAAAGTAAAGAGTGCTAGGGATCAACAACTTGAACAAGGTTTGAAACCTTTGTCCAAAAGCTTATTTCCCCCTAACTCAAGCACTAAGGGATCTCTCACAGATTATAGGAAATGCTTTCTAGAATAATCAAGCCTCAAGGTGTTTCTAGCCAAGTGCTCTAGTGGATAGAAAAGTTGTGTCTTTCAAGTGAGATATAGGCTCCTATATATAGAGTTTAGAGACACTCTTTGAATTTCAAATTCTACCAACCCCCATAGCTGTTACCAATGTTTAATTGGATTAATATGGAATTAAAAATGAGATTTGTGAGTTATTTGGTATTTTGATCCGTTCAACAAAGATTGAAAAAAACTGAAAAAATGGTCAGTTTTGGCCTGTGGCCGCGGCCAGAGACATTAGTGGCAGTGGCCACTACTCTCTGTCCCACTGGCCGCAGCCACCAACATTCAGTGGCCGCAACCACTGACCATTTTCAGCACAAAATTTTGTGCTATTTTTCTAAACGGTTCCAAACCCTCCCAAATGATTTTGTAACCCCCAAAACATATTATTTGGGTTAAAATCATATCTCTAACAGTCATTTCTCAAATGGCTTTATGAAATTCATCTCAATATTGTGTAACGCCAAATTTGCACAATAAAGGGTAATATTTGGAAGTTACAAATTTGTTAACACCAAATATGTTACATTATTTGGATATATCTCATATATCTAAATATTGTAACTTTCTATTATATGTTACAATATGTGATACTCTTTGTCACATTTATTTAATCTAAAATATTATATTATAATATAATATAATATTACATTATATTATAAAATAATATAACATTCCCCCATTAGATTAAATAGTTATCTATTGTAACACTTATTTAATCAATCATTATATTTTGAAATATAACATATCCCCCACTTGATAAAATAAGAACCCTCTCTTATAGGAGTCATTGCATTAGTGCATAAAGCAAACTATTTTTCAATTTGAACTTTACTATAGTGTAATTACTACAAAAATTTTCGAAAAATTTGGTTGCACTAGGCATTGAACCATCTTTTCATGATAACAAATCGGTGATAACACACACACCTTTGCGATGTTCACTTGAGACCTCTATGTCTCGCTTTGCACCGTTAATGGCCATGTGCATTTTCCATTCATGGACGTTCTTAAGAATACTCCCAATTCTCATGAGAGGCGGCACCACCTCTAGGTCCATATAGGTAGAATTCTTACAGTATTTTGTTAGCAAAAATACTTGTCTTCACAAGACTGAATTCTATTAAAAAACCTTTCGGTTTTAACCCTCAACTTTGGTAACACACAAGTACTCAATATCTCATATGGGACATGTTTTGAGTACAACTAATATTCACTTGATTGACTTGTTGTTACCTATTGAACCTAACACTAGTTGAATAACTAGTGTTAAGATAGGTTACCATCAATCATGAATCTCTTTAGGGAGTTTAAGTCCCATCCCTCGAGATGATGCAGCCACTAAATCTCTCGTGAATGGCTTAGTGAAAGGATCAGCGAGATTTTCACTTGTTCTCATATAGGATATTGAGATCACTCCTCTTTGAATCAATTCTTTTACATATCCATGTCTTAGACTAATATGTCTAGACTTCCCATTATACACTCCGCTGTATGCTCTAGCCAATGTCGCTTGGCTATCACAATGTATCAATATAGTAGATACATTCTCTTTGATTAGGGGAATCTCTATCAAGAGATCCCTTAACCATTCAGCCTCTTTGCCGGTAGCAGCTAGAGCTATAAACTCTGCTTCCATAGTGGAATGAGATATGCAAGTTTGTTTCTTGGAACCCCAAGAAATTGCACCTCCACCAAGTGTAAATACCCAACAAGTTGTGGACAAGTTGTCCCCAAGATTGGATATCCAACTTGCATCTGTATATCCTTCTAAAATTGAAGGAAATTTGGAGTAGTGAAGGCTAAATCCTTTGGTTTTCTTGAGATAACCTAGGACTCTTCCAATTGCCTTCCAATGATCAACACTTGGATTACTTGTAAACCTACTAAGTTTACTTACTGCAAATGCTATATTAGGTCTAGTACATTGGGCAATGTACATTAGACTCCCTATAGCCCTAGCGTACTCCAATTGAGCCACCGCTCTTCCTTCATTTTTCTCAAGTTTTACACTATGATCGAATGGAGTATTGGCATCTTTAACCTTGAGATGGTTAAATTTGTTCAATACATTCTCAACATAGTGGGCTTGCCCTAATGCAAAACCCCCACTATGTTTCTTTACTTTGATACCAAGCATGGTGTCAACTTCTCCAAGATCTTTCATCTTGAAGGTTGATGATAGAAACCTTTTCGTTTCTTCTATCCCTTTCATGATATTACTTAGAATAAGCATGTCATCCACATATAAGCAAACAATGATCACATATCCCTTACAAGTTTTTGAATGCAAACACTTGTCTCCATTGTTATGTCTAAACCCATTAGACATGATGGCTTGATCAAATTTGTCATGCCAGTGCTTAGGAGCTTGTTTCAATCCATATAAGGATTTTACAAGTCTACATACTTTATGTTCATATTTTTGTAGGAAAAACCCTTCAGGTTGTTCCATATAGACCTCCTCATTGAGGTCACCATTAAGAAATGTCATTTTGACATCCATTTGATGAACATACAAGTTGTGTATAGAAGCTAAAGCGAACAAAATTCTTATAGAAGTTGTTCTTGCAACAGGCGCATAGGTATCGAAATAATCGATACCTTTTTTTTTTCCTAAACCCTTTCGCTACTAATCTAGCTTTAAAGGTTTGGATAGTGCCGTTAGTGTGGTATTTTCTCCTAAATACCCACTTACAACCAATTGTCTTAGACGCTAGTGGAAGATCTACCAATTCCCAAGTGTTGTTGGAAAGAATGGAATCCATCTCATCAATGATGGCTTCTTTCCAAAATGCACTATCTCTCGATTGCATAGCTTCTTTATAAGTCTTAGGATCATCCTCAACAAGAAGTACAATAGGAATTTTCCTAATGACTTCCTCTCTATTTCCTTCTACCATGTAGAATGAAATTCGTTTAGAATCTATCTCATCCACTACTAGACTTTTATGATTTTTAAGCCTTTGACTTCTTCTAAGTTCAAAGGGTTGCTTTAGATCCTTTTGAGAATTCTCCTCTTGAGAATCAACTTTGGATGTAGAAGCTTGAGAATTGTTCTCATATAACAAATTTTCCTTTAGAGAAGCTTGAGAATTGTTGTCACATAACATATTCTCAAAAAATTCATCTTCTCTAAATTCAATCACAATATTAGACTCTAAGTCTAATAGCCTATAAGCTTTACTATTGTTGGCATAACCAACAAAAGCACACTTTATGGCTCTTGAACCTAACTTTGTTCTATTAGGTTCGTTTTTCTTGCAATATGCAAGACACCCCACACTTTGAAGTACCCTATGTTGGGTTTTCTTCCTTTCCATAACTCATATGGAGATATCTCATTTTTCTTCATCGGTATTCGATTAAGAATGTGACAAGCGGTTAAAAGCGCTTCACCCTATAAGTTGAAGTTCAACTTTGAAAACACCAACATAGAATTTATCATCTCTAGATAAGTCTTATTTTTCCTTTTGGCAACACCATTGTGTTGTGATGTATAAGGTGCAGTGCACTCATGAATTATACCATTTTATTCACAAAATATATTGAATTCATTAGATAAGTACTCTCCTCCTCTATCACTTCTTAGCACCTTAATCTTTTTATTTAGTTGATTTTCAACTTCTAATTTATACAATTTAAAAGCATCAAAAGTTTCATCTTTATGCTTTAAAAGAAACACATAGGTATATCTACTAAAATCATCTATAAAAGTAAGAAAATACCTTTTACCACCTCTAGTTAAAACACCATTTAATTCACAAAGATCACTATGGATTAAATCTAGTAAATTAGATGATGTCTACACTAGGAAATGGTTTCTTAATCATTTTTTCCTTAACACATGTTTCACATTTACCATAGTTTTTAATATTGCATGCAATCATACCGCATTTTACTACTCTTTTCATGGTTGAAAAACCTATATGCAATAGTCTAAGATACCACAAAAATAAAGAATCATACTCAACAATATAGGCAGAATTAACGTTTTTATTGATAACATTGAAAGTTACACCATTGGTGTACAATTTAACCATACCTTCACAAGAGTACCCCTTTCCCAAAAATACATTTGGTTTGGTAAGTCTAAGTTTACCGGACTCAAAAACGGCTTTAATGCCAGGCTTGCCAAGCAAATCACCACTTACCGAGTTTCTACTCATTTCGGGAACATAAAGTACATTCACTAATGTAACTTTCTTGCCGAAGGTGAAAAAGACTTCAATGGTACCTTTGCCAAGTACCTTGGATTTTCCCTCATTGCCCATTTGAATCTCATGGTTTCCCTTTGACTCTTCAAAGGTCTTGAACAATGATTTGTCATAGGTGACATGGACGGTGGCACATGTATCATACCACCACCCTTTCACCTTGCCTTGGACCGCATTCACCTCACTAAGGGTAGCAACTATGTTTTCCTCTTGAGTTGCATTCACTTTAGGTCCTTGTTGGTCTTTTCTATGCCTACACTCTCTACCATAGTGACCTTCTTTCCCACACACAAAGCAAGGATCTTTCTCGCCCTTAAACTTGTTTGGGTTGGTTTTTGGACCCAAAGGTTTCTTGTTACCTTTTTTCCCTTTGTTTTTGGGATGTTTTGGTTGTGACATCGCATTTTCTTTGGAAGTCTCTCCATTAGAACCCTCCACAAGTTTATCTCTACATATCGATTCCTCCTCGATTCGAATATGTTTTTGGATTTCCTCCAAAGAATAATCCTCATTTTTATGAAGGATTCTTTTCCTATAGCTCTTCCAAGTTGGTGGTAATTTAGCCACTATAGCACCAACTTGAAAGGCCTCGGGAAGCTCAATCTTTAACACTTTCAATTTATTAATAATTATTTGCAATTCATGTATTTGAGGAAGAATAGGCTTATCACCAAAAAATTTGAAAATAAAGTATTGAGATATCAAAAAAATTTTGGTACCTTCCTCTTCCGCCTTGAACATTTTCTCAAGTGCATCCCATATCTCCTTGGCCGATTTGGTCTCGATGTAGAGGTCATAGAGCCTATCAGAAAGGGCGTTGAGGATATCACCCCTACATAGGATATTTTCCTCCTCCATCTTCCTTCTTTTCTCCACCTCCTTGGGAGTGTCCTTGTCGGATGGCGTTGGGAGAGGTTCTAGAGTGGATTCTAGAATGTAGGCGATTTTGAGAGTGGTCAAAAGGAATCTCATTTTGTCTTGCCACCTAGTAAAATTGGACCCATCAAACCTATCCAACCTCACTAGGTCTTGATTCATTATCTTGATGGTCTCACCTTCCATTGAAATAAACAAGAAATAAGCTTTTGAATGTTAGGAAAAATAGTATTTGTCTCAATGGAAATGGTAAGAAAATACAACTCTATGCAGTAATATTACAAATAAATAATGATTGATTAAAAAGAGTGTTACAACTCTATAACTGAAAATAAAAATAAATATAGAGAAAGAAGAAGAAGATGATTGAAATAGAAAATACAACTTTTGACAAAAAGATACAAATAAACTTGAGGTAGTAAAAAGAAAGATGTAGATGAGATTACAACTCTTAAGCAAAGATACAAGTAAATATAAAAAGAATAATAAGAAGAAAAACAATAGAATAAAACAAGAACAAAATAATAAGATACTCTCACTCACACAACCAAAGTAAAGAGTGCGGATCAACAACTTGAACAAGGTTTGAAACCTTTGTCCAAAAGCTTATTTCCCCCTAACTCAAGCACTAAGGGATCTCTCACAGATTATAGGAAATGCTTTCTAGAATAATCAAGCCTCAAGGTGTTTCTAGCCAAGTGTTCTAGTGGATAGAAAAGTTGTGTCTTTCGTGTGGGCTATAGGCTCCTATTTCTAGAGTTTAGAGACACTCTTTGAATTTCAAATTCCACCAACCCCCATGGCTGTTACCAATGTTTAATTAGATTAATATGGAATTAAAAAAGAGATTTGGGAGTTATTTGGGTTTTTTGAGTCGTTCAACAAAGATTGAAAAAACTGAAAAAATGGTCAGTTTTGGCTTGTGGCTGCAGCCAGAGACAGTAGTGGCCGCGACCACTACTCTCTGTCCCATTGGCCACGGCCACTGACCATTTTCAGCACAAAATTTTGTGCTATTTTTCCAAACGGTTCCAAACCCTCCCAAATGATTTTTGTAATGCCCCGAATTCTCCGATATGGTTTAATGGCTGGATTAGTGGGCCGGGAGGGCCATACATGTTTAATTAAGCCACTAATGATAATATGCATGTTTATGTGAATTATATTATGATATGATGTTATATTCATGCATGTGGGTCCACATTTGTGTTAATTGAACTGATTTGATAATTTGTCCCATTGAGGGTAAATTTGCGCATTTGGGTGCATGGTGTGACTTGTGAATGAGATTCCATTATTATGGAGATATATTCGAGCTATTCAGCATGAGACGGTTATATTTAGTGGATTAGCGGTTTTATCATAACGGGGTCAATTTTGGGGTAATAGGAATGTTTATTTGATGATAAATTAGGAGTTATTGAGATCAGGGTGAAATTCTGGGAGTTTTGACTATAATGTCCAAGGGGGTGTTTTCAGGACCCCAAGCATTAGGTTTTATTTGAGGTTACTTAAGCTTGAAGTAGTTGTCAAATAGAACGTACGATCAGAAAACCTCTTGTTCTCCTTTTCGATAGTCCGTTTTACCGTTTAAGTCTTTTTGAAGAAATCTTGAGTTCTAGGAGTCGGAATCGAGCGAGGATCGAGGCATAGCGATCCTAGGAAATATTAGAAGCTTCTTAACCGAAGGATTTGACAGAAAACAACCCAATCGAAGGTAATCGAAGTTTAAGTTTTGAGTTTTTCGAGTTTCTAAGCTTTGAATTGATTTTGCGAATTGTTGAGTTTTCAGTTCATTTGAACCTTGGGGTTTGAGGGTTTTGGAGCATTGAGAAGCTTGGGAACTTTGTTTTGATGATTGGGGAATGTTTAGGTATGATTATGGAGGCTTTGGAGTGTTAAAAACATGTTTGGGAATGGCCCAGAGTTGAGGGCCGCGACCCTGTTCTTGGGGTGCCGCGACCCTGCTTCGAAGAAGCAGGTGGGGGAAGTGCACCTACTGGGCGCCGCGGCCCTTGCTTCAGGGAACTCTGGGGGCTGCGGCCCAAGGTGCTAGGGTCGCAGCCCTTGCCCAGTTTTCGCCCCGTTTGCTCGTTTTGACCCCGGGAACCTAGTTTTAGGCCTCGGGAGTGTCCTTACTACTTGGATTAGTTTGGATTGATCTCTTGGAGGCTAGATAATGGTTTGAGAACCTTTGATTATCATGTTATTGATGATATCCTATAATGTGTAATGATTAGGTAACTGCTAAAGGACTAAAAGCTAAACCGTTCTTAAGGGCCGTTCTTTTGTTAGTTCTAGCTCGAATCAGAGGTAAGAAAACTGCACCCCATATGTGACATGCATGGTTATTCATGATGCATGTTGGTTGTGTAAATGTGGACATGGAATGATCATTGAATGCTTAACAAATGTTGCTCACTTGTGCATGGTGCTGACTCATTAGTCAGATTTGGCGAAGGTGCTAGTATCAACTGTGAAGCTGTGACTTATTAGTCAGGTTCGGCAGTGGTACTGGGCACTGGTCACATAGCGCTGACTCATTAGTCAGGACGGCCTTAGCGTGATTCACGCAAGCCAATAAAGATTAGATCTAATCGACTTTTTGCATTGAATGACTCGAAGAGCATTAATGCCAGACCGACCTCAAGTTCGATGAATATTATAAGCGCTTGTGTGGCTTACCCATCAGTCACTCACTTGTTAAAATAGAGACTTACCCATCAGTCTCTCATTTGTTGAAGGCTAGTGGCTTACCTAGCAGCCACTCTTCCATTTGAATTAGTGACCTGCTTGTCAGTCACTCAGTATGGTTTATCAGAACCTCAAGTGATATTCACTCACCTGTTTGAGAGCTATGAGCTATGTGTGATTATAATGATAATCATTTGATAACGTTTACATATAATGCTATGTTTTCTTGCTGGGCTTTGGCTCATGGGTGCTATGTGGTGTAGGTAAAGGGAAAGAAAAACTCACCTAGCCTTGAGTGGAGAGCTTAGGTGGTGTTGTGTACATATGCGGCCGCTTGACCATCACGGCCAATGAGTTCTCAGAGGAACTAGGGGGTTTACCCTATTTTTGCCACTTAGGTCGGCGGGTTTATAATTTTGGAACAGTAATGACCTTTTTGAGTTGTAAATAACTTGTAAATGTTCTTGTGGGCCCATGAACAGTTTTATGTATCAAATAAAGCATAACCTTTCCTTTTTGCTGATTTTCACCTTAGCCTGTTAATAACACTTAGAACACGTTTTAACCAAAGGACTCAGGCAATGAGTCAAATTTCCGGTTCACCGTCCACCGTAACTGTTCTGGGGTAACCAGGGCGTTAAAATTTTGTAACCCCTAAAACATATTATTGGGGTTAAAACCATATCTCTAACAACCATTTCTCAAATGGCTTTATGAAATTCATCTCAATATCGTGTAACACCAAATTTACACAATAAAGGGTAATATTTGGAAGTTACAAATTTGTAACACCATATATGTTACAATATGTGACACTCTTTGTCACATTTATTTAATCTAAAACATTATATTCTAATATAATATAATATAATATAATATAATATTACATTATATTATAATATTATATAACACATAAGTCCGCCATACATCATTGGACACCTTAGGTCCAGACACACTTACCCCTTTATTGCACCTGAAATGTTAGGTCATACAAATATAAAATATATCATAAACTACATAAACTAAGTCATAATACTAAACTACCTAATTTTCCTTACCAAAACCCGGAATATTGGAGACAAGAGCGAGATTGTAACTTCTAAAACTAGACAAAAGAAACCATAAGTCCTCTAGAGAAAGAAGATGAATAGAAAATCTAAACCATCAAGATAGTAACTTACCAAAGACCTTTAGTTTAAAGAAACTCAACACCTAACCAAAAGTTATTATAACGAATTAGTATTTGAAGAAAAGGAAAGACTAAGAAAAGATTGAAATGGAAATTTGAGGGTGAAATGTCGTACTTAGTTTTATCTTAGTGCCCATTGCACGCTGTAGACCTTCCCAGAACTTTGATGTGAAAACCGATCCTCTATCGGAGACTATCGTCTTTGGAACTCCATGCAATCTCACTATCTCTGCCACATAAAGCTCTGCATACTTTTCTGCGTTATAAACTGTTCTTACCGGCAATAAGTGAGCAAATTTTGTGAGTCTATCTACTATCACCAAAACAGTCATGCTGGTTGGTGGTCCTTGGTAATCTCATCACGAAGTCCATCGCTATATCTTCCCATTTCCATTCGGGAATCTCAAATTGTTTCAAAGTTCCTGCGGGCCACCAATACATAGTCTTGACATCATTGTACATCTTGGTCAATCTCGGGTGAAGTGAATACGGAGTAGTGTGAACTTTTTTCATAATACTTTCTCTTAATTCGCCACTTTTGGGCACATATACTCGGTTTCTATATCGTAACATGCCTTCTTTTGTCAAGGAAAAATCAACATTTTATGAGCTTTGTATTGCTGCCTTCATCTTAAGAAGAAACTCGTCTTCTTGTTGTTTCTCCTTTATTTCCTCCATTAGTGATGACTTGATCGTGAGGTCAGCTAGTTGTCCAATTATTAGCTCAATTTCGGATCTCTTAATATCATCTTGTAAGTGTTGAGCTATCCCCTTAAGTGTTGATATGTTTCCTTAACTCCGCCAACTAAGTGCGCCTACCACGACATTAGCCTTTCCCGGATGATATAAGATCTCACAATCATAGTCCTTTACTAATTCCAGCCACCTCCATTGCCTCATATTAAGCTCCTTCTCAGTAAAGAAGTACTTTAGACTTTTATGATCCATATAGATTTCGTACTTTTCTCCGTACAGATAGTGCCTCCAAATATTTAGAGCGAAAACCAAGCTTCAAAATCTACCGAGAGAAAGAAAGGGAAGTAATCGAGAAAGAGAAAGAGTAACCTCTGTTTTTTCCCAGCTAATTCCACAACCTTCCTTGGCTGAGCTTATATAATGGTCAAAATGACCCTAGGGCAATTTTAATTCCTCAAAGCTACCCAAGGGCATAATTGTCATTTATTACCTATCCCGCTAATCATAACTAACGTCCTCTAATTCCTGTTACTCCCAATATCCTCATCTAATTAATAAATCATATTCCATTATCCGCTCATTCTCGGTAATGTACTAAACACCAATTTACCCCTAGGCTCACCATGTGCCTGGTAATTAATCACGTTATGACCAAACCGCTAACTTGCATCCTAGGATGGTCTCATGCTGAATAGCTCAAACATATCCACATAATAATGTGGTCTCACCCATATATCACATACATGAACATAAATATGTAATTAGATCTCAATGGCCAAAATTACGAAAATGCCCTTCTAATAAGAATTGAGCCCACATGAATGCAATTATCATCATATCATACTATAATTCACATAACCATGCATGCAATCACATAATCACATATTAAATCAATTATGGCCCTCCCGACCCCCTAATTAAGGCCGTAAGCCTTATTAGGAAATTTGGGTCGTTACTACTATCCCCTCCTTACAGAAATTTCGTCCTCGAAATTTTATCTGACTAGCCAGAATATCAATCCTGCATATCTGATTCTAGTTCCCAGGTCGCTCTCTCAACCTTACTGTTCTGTATCATACCTTAACTAAAGGTACAAGTTCGTTTCTCAGACCCTTGTTCTTTCTATTTCATATCCAAGTTGGCTATTCCTCAAGGATAACTTAGCCTCTAATCCCAGATCCTCATAACTTAACAGATGAGTCTCATTTACACATGTTTTCTTAACATGGAAATATAACATACACTGTATATGGTCGACAGTGCCAAAGCTAAGGCAATTCCATAGGTAACCTGACTGATCCTCTTTAGGATCTGAAACGGTCACACAAATCTAGAGCTCAACCCGCCCTTATTTCCTCACCCCTTTCCATGGTGATAATCTAAGGAAGATTTAGTCTTCCTCTTGAAACTCCATATTCCTTCACTTCAAATTAACATAACTTTCCCATTTACTCTGTGAAGCGAGCATCCGAGCTCTAATATTTTCAATAGCCTCAATGGTCCCCTAAACTACCTAAAGACTCAACTCAACTATAACATCTCACCCATATCATCCAAGTGAATGGGCGATATTGTAATGCCCTACTACCCAGGGACCATTACACTGTGCATTTTAAATAATGCTAAACTCGTTAACCGAGCCATTTGGCCATAATTGTGTAACTAAATGTGATTAATGGTTTAGGGTTAAAAATCTTGGTCAAAGATACAATGTTTCATTAAAATGTTTATTATATACATTGAGATCCTGAAAATATATTTTAAAGGTTAATTACAATAAAATATTTACAACCAGCCAACCTAAGCGGAAAAATAGGGTTTATCCATAGTTCCTCTTTAAACCCTAGGTCGTGGTGGTTGAGCAGCCGCATATGTACACACCGTCACCTAAGCTCTCCAACTCAAGGATGGTCCATCTTTCTTTTTCCTTTACCTGCACCATATAGCACCCGTGAACGGATGTTCAGCAAGAAAACTCAATATGCTTATGAATAGGTAATAACATGTCGCTGAATCATAATAGGCATGCCTAGCAATTTTAACCCTACTCATGCATGCAAGCAGGTACAAATAAATGTTTGTGAAGTCCTGCACTTTGAGTAGATGACTAATAAGTCTCTCGCTCTGAGGTAGATGACTAATAAGTCTCTCCGTATAGATGACTATAAGTCTCTCACTTTGAGGTAGATGACTAATAAGTCTCTCTGAGGTAGATGACTAATAAGTCTCTCAGTATAGATGAATAATAAGTCTCTCCATGTTTAGATGACTGATAAGTCTTTCTCTGTATAGATGACTGATAATTCTATCTCTGTGTAGATGACTGATAAGTCTATCTCTGTGTAGATGTCTGATAAGTCTATCTCTGTATAGATTACTAAAAAGTCTCTCCCTGTGTAGATGACTGATAAGTCTATCTCTGTGTAGATGACTGATAAGTCTATCTCTATATAGATGACTGATAAGTCTATCTCTGTGTAGATGACTGATAAGTCTATCTCTGTATGGATGACTAATATGTCTATCTCTGTGTAGATGACTGATAAGTCTATCTCTGTATAGATGACTGATAAGTCTATCTCTGAGGTCCCATACCCTCATAGCCATGTGATGTGTAGGTCACCTTAACCTTTTGGCTCTGGCTCTAAATAACTAGCCTTTAGACTAGACAAGCGCTTTTATTTTTCATCAAACTTAAGGTCGGTCAAGCATTTCACGCTTCTCTTGATAATGCTTATGTCGATTAGATATAATATTTTCGACTTGCGTTAAACACACTAAACCATTCTTGACTCCTAGGTCAATCTCATACGACCAATGCTCAGTACTATTGTCGCACTTGACTAATAAGTCACAGCTTCACAGTCAATACTGACACCATTGTCGATTCTGACTAATAAGTCAATACCATTCACAGATAAGAAAGTCTGCTAAGCATTTACAATGCAATCAATGTCACATACTGGGTGCAATTTTATTACATCTGGTTCGAGCATGAAGTAATAAAAGAACAACCTTTGAGAATGATCAATCTTTTGGTCCCTTAGCAGTCACCTAGTCATAACCAAATATGGAATTCCATCAATAAAATCAATAATAAAAGGGTTTATAATCCAAATTCTCGCTCCCGGGACCTCGAATTGTACTAAAACGGTTAGTAGATTCGATTTTGAGCCTTAGGAATTGAACCCCCAAGCTTAAGCCCTTGAAAACTCCTCCCTGGCACAAAAGGAAGGGGCAAGTCCCAGCACACCCCAAGTCAGAGAGAACACTCAGCCTGGGCACTAGGGCAGGTCGTGACTTGCCTGGCCAAGTCGCGACTTGACCCCATGAACAGAGCGCCCTCGCTATTTTCTCCGTTAAAACCAGCCAAGAACCTCAATCAAACCTCCATAAAACCCATCCAAAATCAAAAGCAACCTTCAACACATCATATCCACTAGTTTAACCACAAAACCCATGCTTTAAACCAATTAAAATCACCTCAAATAACCACTTCTATAATCAAAAGTTCTAGCTCAAAAAATAAATTCAAAACAGAGCAAGAACTAGAAAAAATCAAGCTGAAACCTCACCTTAAACTCAGGTTTGCATCCCCTTCAATGGCTTAACAAAAGCCTAGAGCCTCAAGCCTTAATCTCCTAGCTTGAATCCTCAAATTAAGCTTCAAAAATTCAAAGGAAAAGAGGGAAGAAGATGATCGGGGAAGAGGAAGAAGAGTACTCTGTTTTGCTGTCTTATTCTTCTATTCCACAACCTTCTAACTTAACATATATCCTAAGGTCAAATGACCAAAATGCCCCCAACCCAATTTATTTCCTTAACAGACCCTAAGGACAAAATCGTCATTTCCCGTTAATTATAATTAACGTCTTCCAATTCTCGTTATTCCCAATATTCTCAAATAATTAATAAATCATATCCCATTACCCTTTTAATTCCCAGTAATGTACTAATCATTAAATTACCCCGAGACTCGCCCCGAGCCTAGAAATTAACCCTGTTATGACCAAGCCGCTAACTTGCATTCAAAGATCATCTCATGCCGAATAGCTTGAAAAAATCCATAGTATAATGTGGCCTCATTCATAATTCACCAACATGAATGAAAATATACAAATATGCCCTCAACGGGCCAAATTACCAAAATGCCCTTATAATGAAAAGTGGACCCATATGCATGCATTTATCATCATATAATAATATAACTCACATAATCATGCATATAATCATTTATTGGCATAATAACTCAATTATGACCCTCCTGGCCTCCTAATTAAGGTCCTAAGCCTTATTAGGAAATTTAGGTCATTACAACTATCCCCTCCTTACAGAAATTTCGTCCTCAAAATTTATTTGAACCGCCCGGAATATAAATTCAACATATTTGATTCCAGTTCCCAAGTTACTCCCTCGACCCCACTGTTTCTGTATCATACCTTAACTAAAGGTATAACTTTGCTTCTCAGAACCTTGTTCTTTCTATTAAAATCTGAATTGGCTATTCCTCATAGGATACTTAGCCCCAATTCCAGATCCTCATAACTCAACACATGAGTCTGATCTAACACATGTTTCCTCAACATGGAAATATGAAATACACTATATACGGCCGATAGTGCCAAAGATAAGGCCAATCCCTAGGCAACCTGACCGATCCTGTCTAGGATTTCGAATAGTCCTTGCTAATCAAGGGCTCAACTTGCCTTTATATCCTCACCCCTTTCCATGGTGATATTCTAAGGAAGATACAGTCTTCCACCTAGAACTCCATGTTCCTGCATTTCAGATTATCATAACTTTTCCATTTACTCTGAGAAGCGAGCATCCAAGCTCTAATATTTTCAATAACCTCAATGGTTCCTTGAACTACCACAGGATCCAAATAACATCTCACCCATATCATTCCAATGAATGGGTGATACATTCTCTAACATACACATCTCATAAGGTGCCCTCCCATACTGGATAACTCTCTCTCTGATTTACCATCAGTCTGAGGATAATGAATTGTACTAAACTCCAACTGTATACTCATCGCCTTCTGCAACCTTCCCCAAGACTTAGAAGGAATAACAAGGTCCTCATCTAATAAGATAGATATTGAATTCCATGAAGGCGTACTACCTCTCTCACATAGAGGTTTGTATACTGATCAACTATATTACTTGTCCTTACTGATAGAAATGAGCTGACTTAAATACTGGTCCATAATGACCTAATCCAAATCACGCTGACCCATTATCTTGGGCAGCCCCACCGCGAAACCCATCGCAATGTCCTTGCACTATGGAATACACAAAGGCTGTTATAGCCTTTCTGGTTTCTCATACTCTGTCTTGACCTGCTAACAGGTTAAGAACTTTTCCACATATTCAGTCATGTCTCTCTCCATCCCAGGCCACCAATATAAAGCTTTTAAACTCTGTTACATCTTTCATGATGCCTAAATGAAGAGAATAAGAGGTAGTATGAGATTCGTCCAGAATCCCTCATTTAATCTCAGTGTCCATCAGATTCCAAGTCCGATCCTTATACCACAATAAACCCATACCTGAAACTGTATAATCCTTAGCTAATCTAGCTAAGACATTCCCCTCAATTCTCCTATCCGTGGTTCACTTAACTGTTTTCCTTTAATCCTTTATACAAGAGTAACTTAAACATAATGTTGGCCACCTGGCCCACCAGTAACTCTACTCTAGTTCTGGTCATATCCTTCAAATAACATGATGCATAGGCAATCATCTTTTCCTATCGTTGATGTGTTATAAAAACCTACAACTGGTTCTGATCTGTAAGAAGACTCAGAACTCTTCCACAAAGTACATGTAATATCTTGCCCATCCAAGGAAACTCCTACCCTCTAAGGCGTTCCTTGACCTTGGAAATTCTCCATCAGAGATTATACAATACCATCGATCAAGACAATCACAAATCTAATTAAGATAATTCTTGGATACTCTAGTAATCTATTTCATCAAAACAACTCAGCACTCCCAGTGCCCCTGTCTGATATAAAAACAATCTTCTGCATATCCTTTTCCTTGATCTCTAGCTGGTAATAAGTAGATCAAAGATCCACCTTGGAGAATACCATCTTACTCAATAATTGAGCCTTTAGTTCTTACAGTTTTGCTGAAACCATTCAATAAAGTACCTTAGACTTGATTCCTTCTCTGGCACCAATCAAATCACCATTTTATCTCTTTATATGAAAGTAACCTGGACTATTCCCTTGGAGATAAATCCGAAATTCACAGACTATCCAATCTGTCTTGGTCCCACTGGCACGACCTAAGTGGTATCCACCACACTAGCTAAGAGTTCTATGCATCCTCCTGTAATAGATCTCCAGCTCTAAATACAGATGTCATAAGTATACAAAATCCATGCACAACGCCAACTACCATCAGGGTTTTCCACTCTCAAACCCAAGAGTTACTATCCTTTCCATGAAATCTAGCATTTCCCCACACTTGGTTAACCAATCCGTATCCAAGAACATACTGAAGTCAGTCATAACCAACTTTATCAAGACAACTGATGAGTCCTTTCCACCATAATCTAAATCATCACAACATAACCATGCAATCGGTATAACAAGTGTATGCTTCTCTAGATGCAACAAACAAAGAACAACATGGCACTAAAACTAGTCAGCATAATACAAAAATAGAAGTAGAAAGCTGACCTGCCACCACTAAAGAACCAGCCTTAGTCTCAATCTCAGTCTTCGCATCTGACTGCATTAGAATGAACACTCAAGCTGGAGTTGAGCTGTCCACCCCCTTTTTCTCATCTATCCCTCTCCTTGGGAAATCCCTCATGAAATGCCCAACCATTCACTACACC
Source organism: Humulus lupulus (assembly GCF_963169125.1). Lineage (NCBI taxonomy): Eukaryota > Viridiplantae > Streptophyta > Magnoliopsida > Rosales > Cannabaceae > Humulus > Humulus lupulus. Next base: position 81,761,701 of record NC_084800.1, read on the forward strand.
AAATACATCTTTCTATAATACATAATTATAAGCTAATAGGTAACCATGCAATCGGTATAACAAGTATTATAATAGGTAAGCTAAAAATTAGAAAGCGGTAAACTAAATTTTAAAATGGAGGGAAAAATGGCTAGGGACTTTTGGGTAGCCCACTCAATTAATGTAAAACCCTTTTTTTTAGCAAATGTAAAAGGCAAAGGCATTATTTCCATCTGATTCCTCTCTGCTCCGCTGCAAGAGCTGCTCCAAAAGCTCCACCTCCATTGCTCGCCACTTTGGTTGATTTTGCTCTCACCCTCAGGCGCACACTGTAATCTATCACCCTCTCTCAATCTCTCGTTCACTCATTTTCAACATTGTTGACCGACCTCCATCTTTCAATCTCTCACTCTCGTTCTCCCTCAGACGTGGACTAAGGCTCGATGACTATGGGACGTAGGCAGGGACTAAAGGTTGACGATGTTGGGATGCAGGCGATGCTTTGGTGGTGAGGGCTAGATCGGTGAAGGTGGTGGTCGACTGTGTCTGTTGCAAAGGTCGGGGACAGACAGGGACTGAAGGGTGACGAATGGGTAAGATTTTTTCTCACCTTTTTTTTTTTGTTAACATCTCGATTGAAAATAGAGATATTGAATATGATATTTATGTATTTATTTTGTGTTTTGAGATCTTTGTATATACCTAGGTTGAAGATAGATTCAAATAATTGGATTAATCATTTTCCTCTATTTGTGTGAGTGTTTGTTCTTCTGCGAGATTTAATGGCTAGAACCCGATTATAATCTTTAAAATTGAGTTCGATCTGATTCTTCTTCGAATGAGTTGCTCGGTCTGATTCATTTTCTTTGATAATGTCATGCTTGTTCTCCTCCTTTGGCAAGTATTTTCCATTTGTAGATGATTGTCATTTCATATAGAGCAAGATGATAAGGCAGTTCATCATGAAGGCTCAACAGGGGCCCGCTACAGTTGGTCTTCTTCTATTCAACCAAAAGAGAGAGATCCATAGTAGGAACAAGAAGGACATGGAGTTTATAGCTAAAAGGTATGGTGCTTTGCAGGAAGTAGACAGAGTCATTGATTATGCTGAGTTCCATGATAAACGTCTTATTCCTCTCCCCAGGGTATGATTATGTTGTCAATTTTAATTTATTTTTGAAGTAATTGATTAGTTTATCTCTTCTTTTATTTTGGAATCAATCTTAAATGTATCGTTTTCTTGTTAATTTAGCTTCCTTTTTTTTTGCTTTTTCTAACAATATGCATGTTTTAAATTTTATGAGTATCAGTCAGCAAAGGAAAATTTTGAGTTGGCTCTAGAGGCAGACAACTCAAACACCTATGCCAGATATTGGTTGTCCAGATTGCATATGAAATATCATGTTCCTGGAGCATGTAAAGCAGTGTAAGGAGAATTTTATAATTGGCATTTTTGTTTATCAACTTACCTTTTCTGATGTTGGTGATGATCTGTACTCAATTTAAGAGATATCATGACTATTTTAATGTTTCAAAATTCAACTTTGGAGAAGAAAAATATATGGACTCTCTATCAATAAGAGGGTAAAAAGATGATAGTCTAGTTTTGGGTATGTATGGATCTGGCCATGTTAATTTCTTGACTAGAGATGTTAAAGTTGTTTAAGATAAAATTCAATATTTTGGTGAAGCAGCCCTCTCTATGTTATTAAAAAAATATAAAATTTTGGAAATAGTTACATAAATGGTTTCTTTTTCTCTAGAATGCAAAATGATAAAGAAAGAAAATTTTCAAGATGATATGGCCCCCAATTTATTACTCTTTCTCTATCTCTCTCTCTCTCTCTCTCTCAATTGTTGATTAATTTAATATGCTCATAATTTTTTCTTTATATTTGAATTAATTGTCGATTGTTATTATTTTCTCTAAATCACTATATCCTTTTGATTATTTATTTTCTCTTTTTTTTTTCATATCAGGGGTGCTGCATTGTTAGTAGAAGCTGAAAACAAGCGTGATAAAAATGCTCAATATGAACTGGGTTGCTGGTTGAGAGTTGAGGTTAGGTTTCTTCATTCATGTTTTGTCTAGTGCAACTTCAGTAGTTTATTCATTTTAGGCTTGTTGTTCATAAACTTTAACCCAAGGATCCTGCACTAGCAATTAAAATCATTGAAGAGAAACCATTTGTTTGAGAAACTTTTATTTACACTTTAATTGTAAACATGTTTAATTTATTAAGTCTATTTGACAATGGTTATTGTAAAATAAGTTGCACCAAACTGGTGGATTGTGTAAATGTGCATCTTTCGGTTCGAAAAATGGTTTGATGGTGCCCTTCAAACCATAATTTTTTTGGTTTGTTATGTTAATATTTGTCTTAACAAAGATTTAGTTAACTTGTTATTGTGTTAATTTTTTTAGATTTGATTTGGTCATGAATGTGTACTATGGTTTGTTATGATTTGTTATTGTGTTAATTCATCTGACTTGTTTTTTATATTTACACATATGTTATACATACGTTCTATGTTATAGTGGCATAATTCATTTTTATCATATTATATTTACACACACACACACACACACACACACATATATATATATATCAAATCATATAACCCATCTTCTAGTATATTTATTCTATTTATATTGAGTATTTTTTGGTCTTCTTTTTTGTCAATATTATATGGGTTAATTTTAATTTGTTGGTTGTTTCGTTGCATTGACTATCAGTTTCAAAGTTTATGTTTTGGAAGTGAGAGATAGATTACTTTCGTGGATTAGTAAGATAATGTTATTTAGATTTATTTGATATGCTATGTTTGTATCGATTTATCTATAAAAAAATTAGTCTAACTGCTTAAGACAGTCTTTTTTGAAGAATATATTACTAAGATTTGCTCAAATAATGCATAAAACTATTTGATGGAATAATTCTATCGATTCTCAACTTTGTATCCTTTCTTAATTTGGCATATTCTTTAACCCCCCATGACATGGCCTATTTTACATATTCTTTTTTTGGAAGCATTGCTTCTTCTTCATTTATCATGATTTTGTTTTGAGCGTAAGAGGTTTATTAAGTAGAAAGTAAATATGTGCAAATTTCAGGACGTGTCATTCTACTACCAAATTTCAATGTTACCGAATTAGTCAAGTCATTTGCAGGTATTATACATAGAAAACTAATATCCTGCATTTGTTATATACTGTGTTTGCCAATCTGATTATAAGTTGAAAGTTGTTTTATTAATAGTCTTATTATCTTTTGCAGTAAAAGAAAATGATATGTTGTTGGTTATCTATCATTGGCAGAGCTAGTTGAGCTTGTACCACATATATGTTGCCCTTCCAATGACTATCCCGACAAAAAGAAACTATTCTCTGTCCAAGATTTCTTTAGATTTTGAGGTTGTTCAATAATTAGCATTGCAAATATTATGAGGGGAATTCTCAGTTTGCATAATCAAGTTTTGTCAAGTACTTTGAATTATTGCTCTGTAGTGCATAATCAAGTTTGAATGATGATTCTTCATTTTTATTCAACACTGTTAGTTTTGACTATTCTTTTCCTTAGTCCCTATAATAATATGATAACCATATATACTCAAAAATTAATATATAAAAGAATTTTTTTACTTATTGTATCATTTAATTTTAATTTTGTATTAATCTTTTAGGTATTGATTATATTCTTTAGGTTGTGGATCGAATTGGCAAGGAGCATTGCAAAGTTAATTAACTTGATTATTAATTGCAAGAGGTACGCAAGTATGTTCTCTTAACTCTTTTATTAATATCATACAAATGTTAGAGGAGTTTGAATATCTTAAATATTCATCCGTAGATAAGTAGGTTCTGAGATTTAAATTGTGTGTTGCGGTGATAACGGAAGGTTGAAAACTTGTGTGTCTTAGAGAAGTAGGTCTTAAAAAAAATGTGTCTGTTACGGTGATATAAGGAAGAAAACTTATTGTGTGTTGTTTGAATTGTTTTACTTGGTATTGATAGATGGTTAGGTCACTATTATATGAGAATTGATGTAAGATTTTATCTAGAATTATGTATTATCTTCTTACAAATAAATTGTGTTTGCTTGAATTGATTTAATTATATTGACAGAATCATGTATTGAAGTTGTTATAAACAACTTAACATTATATATATTCCTTTTTTGGAGTAAAGCATTTGATGTAAGTTTTTGAAGTATTTATTGGACTTTATTAGAGTGTTCTACTATATGAGTTCAAGCTTTTACCAGACATAGCCATTAGTTATGTTTTAATTGTCATTAGTGATACATCTTTTGCTGCTGGTTAATACATGTGAAGTGAGAATCCATTTCTTACTGCTTTGGCTTCTCTTTTGTGATTTCTTGCTACAAATTATAAAACTTATAGGGTAACTCTTGATGGTTTATTCTATTGTGCTATGTGTTTTATTTCTGCTGCAATTGTTGTAGTAGTTATAACATATATATCATAGGAAAAGTAGTGTTCTAGAGGGCAAATATGTTTTGAAAAAAATTATGCAAGTTTTGTTTGCTTTCATTAAGCAACAAATTCCTAAATGGAAAACAAAAGTTATGTTAGTGCCCATCAAAAGCTACGGATAGATCCAACTAAGTTTTATAACTTGCATGCCTAGTTATTTACCTCATTTGCTAGTTAATTTCATATTGAAGAATAAGTTGAACAACTCTAAATTAATGCATGCATGAACCTTGTTTTTTAGTTCTATCAAATTTTACATACTTGAAAGAATGGGAAGATGCTAGTTTGTTTAGAATGAACATTAAGTTAGGTGATTAATTTTCCTCATCTTGTGTATTTATTTGGTATTTCTATTTTTGCATCAAATAGTCTTATAAACAAGTATAGTAGATTACCTTAATTGTTTGAGAATTTGATGTAAGCTTATTCTCTTGATCTCTGCTTGCCTTTCCTTCAGAGTTAATGGCTTCAAATATTTCCCCAAAGCCTAAACTCATTGGTGGATTTGTCTCACACTTAGAACTTGTCCCTGCTGTGGAATCTCTTGTAAAAGCTTTAAATCTTTTCTGAAACAATGTTCTTATTATGTAATTCTTGCTACGATTCACACTCATATCCACAACATTAAAATCCTCAAACAAGGGCTTTGAGATCCCAAAACTTACAACGACCAGAGAATTTCCAATATGCTCAAATGCCTCAGCGAGCATGGTTACATCACCACCAACTAAATGTGACTTAAGGTTATCACAAAATTTTAAAGGCAAGTGTTTTGTGATCCTAGGCATGCTCAACAAATAAAAAAGTAGAGTGAACGAAATTTGGCACAACATCATACATACTTTTTCTTGAAAATGTTATTGTTTTTTTATTTTCTATATCATTAAATTGCATCCTAATTATGATGGTGGGAATAAACAAGTTAGGTTGAGAATTGCAAAACCAAACTATAATTTAGTTAGCAAAAGGTTTCAAGTGTTCTAAGGATAGTTTCAAGTGTCCTGTATTGCAGGTGCAGAAAAGCTCATGCAATTTCATTAGATTCATGGATCTTGTACTTAGGTGTGTTTTTGCTGTTATGGATTCCCCTCTATTTCATATTTAGAAAAACTATAAATCTGATATTTGTGTATATATTTTGTCTTCATAGTATTTGTTGTTTTGCCTCTTCCACTTTTATCTATTTTTTCACATTACCTTTTAGCTTTGGGATATTGGATTTATATTATGTCTTGATTTAACTTTGATGTGTTTGGTTTTTGTAAGTTCAAATTTCCACGTGCCCTGGATCATGGTATTCTTGTGAGAATTCTCATATTCCATTATAAGTACACTTTTAACTAGCTTATGTCTTGCATAGAAACATTGTCATGTTGGAATATACATATCAATATGTATGTCATACATTATTCTCTGCCTTTATTTTTTGAATTTTTAATTAATTCATAGCTTGCTTACCTAATTATATTTTATAATATTTGATTGGGATTAATTAGTAGCTTAGCTAATCTTTGCCTCTTTTTTGGGCATTGAAAAATTTCTCTTATGGGACTGGGATTTTTGTTATATTTTAAGTTGTAGGTTTTTTTTTTAAATGGCAGTCTTTTTTTTTCCTTGGAAACATTGACCTAACTGATTAATTTTTTTATCCTTTTGAGTCAAATATTTGATAAATTGTTATCATATTTAATCAATGGCAAGAGAAAGATCCAGTAGTCTTAATAAGAGATAGAATTAGTTCTTATCTACCTGGAGATACAATCTTGGTACAAACAATTAAATATGTTGAGTAGCTTAATTGTAATTGAACTGTGTTTAGTTGTTGGGTTATTTTCTCTTTTTCTTTTCATTTAGCCATTTTACCAAGTAAAACTAATGTCCTATGTGTAGATGAAAACCTTTTAGTTAGCATTTTTTGTAGCATTGTTTGTTTTTTATGTTTTACTAATTTGCTATTTTCGTTTTTTACTTTGGAATGCTAGTACTGGATCTAATTTTCACTGCTGCTTTTTGCCTTTTCTTGTATAGGTGTATAAAATTTTCTTAAAATGATATATAATGGTTTACTAATGTTACCTGAATGGAGTAACTGAATGAGATATGATTAGTCATTCCATGAATAGTTATTTATGTTTGTGATGGTCATTCATTTTATGGTTTTGCTTATTGGTTTTATTGAAGATATGAGACTATTCTAAGTATGAGGCTACTCTTGCTTTTTCTTGGTCTACTTTCCCTAATAAATCAGTTTTGTGGAACGTCTTTGCCTCATTTAGTGGCCAGTTCAGACATTATACTTGTAAGCATGAGTTCTAATTCTGACATTTTGTAATTGATTGATTGTTTATAAGCTAGTCTTTGACAAGTCTAATGTTCTTAATGATTAAAGGACTTTTTTGTTGTTGTTGTAATGTGCAGGTATATTGTGATGTCTTTCTTTGGAGCAATGCTAGACAAAGTTTGTAGTTGAAGTTTTTAGAGTCAAAGAATGTATTTTACCAACTTTGTATACATTTCCTAAATTGTACCGGTACTCAAAAATATATTTGTACAATTTAAGGGTGTTTTAAGTATATTAAATGAAGCGGGTTTGAATTAAAGCAATAAAAAATAATTATAATGTACAGTGTTATATAATAATAATTCAAGTTTATCCAAATATTAGAATAATACAAAATAAGTGTTATTGTATCTTTTACAATAACACTAGTTTATAAGCATAAAATTATGCTATGTAAACTATTTTCTATAATGCAGAAAATGTGCTATTATAAAGTGTATCATAACACTACTTTATAAGCACAAAAAATTGTTTTATAATCTATTTATAAATCGCATAATGAAATACTTATCTAATTATTAAAATAACACAACAAAAGTGTTATCGTAGGCTATACCATAACACATGTCTATAACTATGGAAAAGTGTTATGCAAAGTGCTCCCACTTACTATAACACCACTTTCCTTAACACATCAAAAAGTGTTATGGTATATATTTGATAATACATTTTTGGTCTTATTAAAAGCATTTTTGCTTGTAGTGATTCCACATAAGAAACATGTCTTTGCTCGGCATTCTCCCAGATGACGTCTCTTACACTAAGCGCATTTTGGATAAGTCCTCCAGCTCTTATTCTTGCTCGAACTAATAAATGGAGGTGTCACTGTCTGAGCTCCATGCTCTCCAACACTCTCCTTCTCAATCTGATTTCATGTGCTCTCAACAGCAAGAGCCCTCTCTTCCACATGAGCATAGGTAGAGATTTCATGCACTAGGGCAACTCTAATCCCCTAAGTTATTCTAGGATTCAATCCCTAGAAAAACTTTTCCTTCCGAGCTACATCTGTGGGTACCATATCAAAAGCAAGCTTCGCCAACTCATCAAATCTATTAACATACTCGGTTACTGTTGCATTTCCCTGAACCAAGTTCAGAAACTCATTCATCTTAGCAATCTTGGTTGCATCACAGTAATATCTTTCATTAAATAGCTGCTTAAATTCTTTCCAGCCCATCATAGCTGTATCTATTGTCTGGGATACCACTTCCCACCACGTCTGGGCATCATCCCGCAATACATATGTAGCACAGATTACCCTATCATGACCTACCACCCCCATACTATCGAGAATGGAATTAATAATGCCCATCCATTGCTCAGTTCTAAATGGATCTAGGCCTCCCTCAAAGACTGAAGAGTAATACTCCTGGAATCTTCCACAAAGAAATTCCCACCTGTTCTCAACCCTAGGCTGAGCCAAAACTAGTGCCACTCCTAGCATAACAAAGGAAGAGGTGTTCCCTAACAGATTTTGTTGTTGCTTCAAACACCTAATCTCTTCTTCTTGCCTCTACAATCTTAATTGCATATCTATAAACACCTGCTAGAAATTCTGAGGGGCATGTGAAGAACTCAAACCCTGGCTGAAATCCCCACCCCCAGTATAACCACCACCAGGTCTCATTATCTGCCTTGGGTACAAACTTGTTGATTGAATCTGCAGTCAATAACTTGACCCATTAAACATGATGAGCATTTTTAAAAGCCTTCCCCACGGAAAAAATCATACCAAACCACCGCAGTGTTAAAAACATGCACATAGCACTTGTTCATCAATTCACAACCCCTGCTCTTCCAACATACAAACCATGCTTCCAACTCCAGCATGTAATTATCACATTCATATATATATATATATATATTCACAGATCATGTAATCATATTAATAGTCAAGAGCAAAGCTCTATCAAAATCTCATTCTCCCTAGTACAATATGCAGGTAAAGCATTTACATTCTATTTAAGTAGTTAAGCACATAACCATATAAATAGTTACCATACCCTGAGTGAAGCTATCTTTAGTGACGAGTGTACATGCCCAACTTGTCTATAGGAACCCTTAAACTTGGTTTGCTCTGATACCAAGTTGTAATGCCCTACTACCCAGAGACCATTATGCCGTGCATTTTAAACAATGATAAACTCGATAAACGAGTTATTTGGCCATAATCGTGTAACTACATTTGATTAATAGTTTAGGGTTAAAATTTTTGGTTAAAGAGACAACGCTTCACTAAAACGTTTACTGTTTACATTGGGATCCCAAAATATATTTTAAAGATTAATTACAATAAAAGAGTTACAACCAACCGACCTAAGTTGCAAAATAAGGTTTAACCCTAGTTCCTTTTTAAACCTTCGGTCGTGGTGGTCGAGCAGCCGCATATGTACAAATCATCACCTAAGCTCTCCTACTCAAGGATGGTCCAACTTTCTTTTACCTTCACCTGCACCACATATCACCCATGAGCTGAAGCTCAGCAAGAAAACTCAAACATGCTAATAAGCAAACAATAACATGTCACCAAATCATAATAAGCATGCCTAGAAATAATAACTCTATTCACGCATGCAGGCAAGTACTAATAAATGATGATGGAGTTATGTGCTCTGAGTAGATTACTAATAAGTCTCTCTCTTAAGGGTAGATCACTAATAAGTCTCTCTGAGGTAGATGACTGATAAGTCTCTCTGAGGTAGATGACTAATAAGTCTCTCTGAATAGATGACTAATAAGTTTCTCTGGATAGATGACTAATAAGTCTCTCTGGATAGATGACTAATAAGTCTCTCTGGGATTTTACGCCCCAAGGCATGTGACGTTTCAGTCACCTGAGCCTTTTAGCCTTGGCTCTGAGTAACTAGCCATTAGAATAGACAAGCGCTTTAGTTTTCTTCGATTTATATGTCGGTCAAGCATTTAATGCTCATGTTGATTAGATCTAATCATTTCGGCTTGCATTAAACACGTTAATGCCACTCTTGACTCATAATCCAATACCATTCGACCAGAGCTCAGTACTAGGACCGACCATGATTGATAAGTCAAAGCTTCACGACCAATACTAAAAACCAATGCCATTTCTGACTAATAAGTCAATGCCATTCACAAGTAAGCCATGCTGCCAGACATAAGTAATGAAACCATTGTCCATTTATAGAGTACTCAACATGCATCATCAACAATTACTAGCATAATTATAATCATGCACATTCAAACATCTAGATATAAGGCATTCAACATGCTTAACTAATAAGCATAATCATAATCATGCACAATTACAGAGACTCAAATTCTGATCAATTCCATATTCAACATTTATGCTATGTCATAACCACATGTATCATATACATCACATGTATCACATACTGGGTGCAGTTTTCTTACCTTAGACTTAAGCGTAAAATAAATGAAGAACAACCCCTTGAAAACGATCTTGTCCTTAGGCCCTTAGCGGTCACCTAATCATAACCAAATATGAAATCCCATCAATAAAATAAGTAATAAAAGGTTCATAGATTAAAACCCAGCTCCCAGGACCTCGAATCCTACTAAAATGGTTAGTAGATTCGATCTAGAGCCTTGAGAATTGGAGACCCGCACTTAAAACTCGCTAACACCCATCCTGGCACAAAAGGGACAGGCGGGCTGCGACCTGCCCACAAGGGTTGACGCACCCCCATGGAAGAGAGGTCCCCTGTCTTATGTTCCAAGGGTGGGCCACGACTTGACCTTGTGGATCGTGGTGCGCCTGCTTGACAAAGCCCAAGGGAGGCTTTGGAACACATTCAAGTCGCGACTTGCATAAACTCAATCGCGACTTGACCTCGCGAACCTAGCTTCCCTGCATTTCCTTCAATCTAAACCTCAACCAAACAATCCCAAAATCATAACTAATCATATAAACAACATAATCACCATACTAACATCAAAACCCAAGCCTAGAAACACTTAAAACCTCAACAATTATTCACTTCTAAGATCAAAATCCCAAGCTTAAACATAACCTTAAAAACAGAGTAAGAACCAGAGATTCAAGCTGAAAAATCATTACCTCAATCCTAGAATTGAACCTTTGTGTTACTGCAACACAGTCCTAAGCCCTCAGTCCTCAAATCCCTTAAGGTTCAAGCTTCAAAATCAACCGAGAGAAAAAGAGGGAAGTAATCGGGAAAGAGAAAGAGTAACCTTTGTTTTTGCCCAACTAATTCCACAACCTTCCTTAGCTGAGCTTATATAATGGTCAAAATGACCAAAATGCCCCTAGGGCAATTTTAATTCCTCAAAGCTACCCAAGGGCATAATTTTCATTTCCCACCTATCCCGCCAATCATAACTAACGTCATCTAATTCCCGTTACTCTCAATATCCGCATCTAATTAATAAATCATATTCCATTACCCGCTCATTCCCTATAATGTATTAAACACCAATTTACCCATAGACTCACCCCAAGCCCGGTAATTAATCCCGTTATGACAAAACCACTAACTTGCATCCTAGGATCGTCTCATGCCGAATAACTCAAACATATCCACATAATAATATGGTCTCACCCATATATCACATACAAGAACATAAATATGCAATTAGATCTCAATGGCCAAAATTATGAAAATGCCCTTCTAATAAGAAATGAGCCCACATGCATGTAGTTATCATCATATCATAATATAATTCACATAACCATGCATGTAATCACATAATCACATATCAAATCAATTATGGCCCTCCCAACCCCTAAATCAAGGCCCTAAGCCTTATTAGGAAATTTGGGACGTTACACTTAAAAAAAAAAAAAAAGCCATAAAATAAGTTCTTTTGAAAGAATACCTTATTTTTATAGGCTTGTTAAAAAAAACCTATACAAGATGTAATTTTCTCTTTTATTTATTTATTTATAGTCTATAAATAACATGTATAATTATTTTTAAATAAAATATCAATATATTTTATTTTTCCTTATATTATTATTTCTAAAATAATAATTTCTTAAATAACCTCTATTATTTTTATTAATCATCAAATATCTTGTTTGTTTTATCAAACTTGCTTGTATTTTTATTTTAAAAAGTTGTATTTTCTGAATTTCCGAGGAGCTCCTTTTCATATTAGTCGCAATGCTCCTTTGTGGCCCATGACTTTGGTTGCATGCCCTTAGGCCAAACAATAAGCTTCTTTGGATAAAAAAATTCATCCAACTATGAGTGTTTCTTTTCCATCTTTAATGTGATTAATCACTTATAAAAGAAAATATTTGTATATTATATTTATAATTTAATTTTATAAGTGTCACATTTTATTTATATTTATATTTATTCCATTTCAATTAAATTTAAGACTCCACTCTTTATTGTATATATTTATAAAGCATATGTTTTTGTTTGCCATAATTTTTTTTAGGTGTTTTTGTATTTTGGTGTTTGATATTTTTTTTTATTTATGTATTATGATTTATATTTAATTTATAATTTGGATGAGATAGTATTCTAATTGAAGTTTAATATATTGTAAATCAACATAGTTTACAAAATTAATCATAAAATATAATAAGATCTAGGGCTTAAAAGATTAGAGAAGCATTGCAGTAATTAATTAAGAAATAAACTCATAACGAAAAAGTAGCCAAAGTCTCCACTTCGAGCTGAAAACATGCCATGTAAATTAACTTGCGAGGTTTTGTTGTGCTACTTAAGTATTCTATTTTGTTCATGACAGATAAATTAAGTATTCCTTAATAAGATAAGGATTTATTGCAATTTTGGTACGTCTCTTAAGTTGAACCTTGCCAGCGTAAGAAGCATTAATCAAATAATTCACTTGTTGGATAATATAGAGTTGGGTAGTTCTCTGGTGCCCTCTCCAAAAAGGAGTACACTAGTGCACCCCCTTTAGATTTTGGTTAGGAAAGTATTTTTGGCACAAATATTTTTCTGGTTGTGTATATTGTAGTTATTTAGAGCATCCTGCAAATTTTCTAGAAATTTCGAATAATTTACACTGTGGAAAACAAAGTTCAAATAGTTTGTTGCACGTGTGACTGTTTTTTTTATGTGTGTGGAAGGTAACCTGTTTGAACCTTATTTTCAGAACTATAAATTATTTGGAATTTTCTAAAAATTTGCAGGATGCTCTAAATAACTACAATTTACACGATCATAAAAAATTTGCCGAAAATACTTTCTAAGCCAAAAATACCAATGGGGTGCACCGATGTGCCTTTTTTGGGGGGTGCATCGGAGAATCCTCCTATAGAGTAATGTGTTCTCTAAATTTGGAAGTTGATAAGTGCAAAGCAAGGTTACTAGATGATATTTTTGACACCAAAGAGCAACTCAAACCTTACTTGCCATGTTAAAGAAATAACTATTTTAGCTAATGATGTGACATTTTTTTAACATTTTACCACTCCAACCATAACTCTTCTAGGCTAGCTATAATAGAAATTTACTTTTTGACTAGACAAATATAGCTAGTGTGGAGTGGTTAGCCAAATTGATGGCATAGTATTTTAATAATAAAAAAAGTAATGATGGTAATCTAAATTTGTAAAATTTATTAAATTAATCTGTTACACTCAAATTTAAAGATTAAGTAAACAATCTCGAAACGTAGGCTCGTAAAAGCATAGGCTTGAAATGAATGTATTTCCACATTACACTTGTGCAAATTATCATGGAATGTCAGTCACATGGTTCTAGATATGCCATCAGCCTTCGAGCATGAGTTGCAGGCTCGATGCGTTTAACCTTCTTCTAGTAATGAGTTCGACAGACTTAGCAAGTGAGGAGGAGGCGACAACTGGAATGATGTTCTCGAGGCTATGAGTGATCTTAAATGCACGTTGAAGCAATGATCAAGCTCGATGACTCATTTACCAAACGGATAGGCTGATTTGGAATCACTATTCTTTTCAGATTAGTTAAGATTGTGTGTCAAATCCCTAATTTTATGGGATCTTTATTTAAATAATACATTTAATTTTGTATTATTACTATTCAAATATTTATTTGAATTTGAATATATGTTGTAACTTCCCTAAATTAGGGATAAGATATTCCTGTAACCAGGTTTATAAATTGCCTGGATTTGGTCTTTTGTACTCACGCATAATTTAGTACTGGGAAAGACTGCCAAATTGCTTTCACTTGAAGATTTCGCGGAGAGTTCATAATAACAGTAACTCGTGGACATAGGTATAAACTGCTGAACCATGTTAAAAATCTGAGTCTTTTCTTTTCTTCCTAATAAATTGTTTATTGCTCTACATATTTAAGTTGACAAAAAGTGGTGTCAATAGTTTGGTGCTTTCGTTGAGATCATGTAATGACCCACTAATCTAGACTAATTGGACCATTATCGAAACTATACATAAAAACTTACATTTTACGAAAAGACCATAATTTATTGAGTAACTTGAAAATAAGAGTTATTTACAAAGAAACAGAATACTAAGAAGGATTTTGGGATCCCATTGTCTTTAAAACAAAATAAGATTTAAAATAAAAGACATTACATAATAATGCGGAAAATACATGTAAAACCATAAAAAACATAAAAGGAGACTACATCCTCGAATCGATAACGCTCGGCCCCTTGACTCCATTCATCATCGATACACATCCTCCCAAGCATCACGAATCTTACCGCCTCTAAGCTTATTTTCCTGCACATAAACAGAAAGGAGTGAGCCTAATGCCCAGCAAGGAAAAACCTAACACATAGTCATATACACAATTTCATAAGAAAACATAAAGACTTAACATAATACATATAACATACACTTATTATAATGGCCATTATTACTTGGGGTCCCATAGACTAAACAAGCATATGCCCATGGGGTTAATGGGGTCCTACTAGCTAAGTAGGTCATATGCCCATAACCCATTTGGGGTCTTGTTAGTCATATGGGTCATATGCCCAAGCCTACATACACATATACATATCATAACACTTTTAATAACATAAACATATAGATAACATAAGCACATAACATATTAATTCTAGCCTATTTTCCTTACCAAAGTTACCGGGATAAAATGGACTGAGTTAGGACTTTTGGAACACTCCTAAAACCACAATGAACAAGGGTGAGTCTAAAGAAAGGAGATGAAATGAAAGAGAATAGGAAGACTAAACCATTAAACGAAAATATGCTTACCACCACTTAAGTGCTTAAGAACTTGGATTCCCTAACCAAAAAAAAAGAATAAGGTTAGGGGACTGAGTAGAAGGTTTTGAGAAAAGAAATAACATAGAATACAGAAAGGACTAGAGTTTTGGGTTTACCTCAAAGATTGCAAGATCAATCTAACATCCACCGAAATACTATAGCACTCACTTACTTCCCAAGTGTTTGATAAGCTTATGATGTTTAAGCTTATAGTTTTTCCCCAAACCAAGTGTTTACACTCTCTCACTCACTTAACACTAGCAGCCTCTGAACTTAGAGCAAATGGTGAATAATGGCTGGGTACTAGGTCCTATTTATAGAGTTTGGGAATGAAAATATCTTGATTTTACTTGAATAAAAATAATGGCTTTTTAGGTGAAAATCATTTGAATAATCGTTCAGCAGAGGCTGAAGACTCGTTCAGAAGATGCTGGACTGTTGAAGGAGTTTGAATGGCTGAAGGGAAAAGAATTCAAATGTATTTGAATTCATGCTGGTGGAGGCGATATATCGCCCCCTATAGGCGATATATCGCCTGGACCTTTGTTCCCGAGGCGACCGTGCATCGATTCGTGTTTTCCGTATCTACGTGCTGCGACATATCGCCCCCTATAGCTGCGATATATCGGCATACGCTGAATATTTAAACACGAATTTACACATTTTTAGCTGAGTTTGAATGGAGTAAACAGCCTTGACTAAGCCCTCAACGTGCTCAAAGCTGCTGACTGACCCTATACATTCAAACTTTTACCCTTATTTAATTTAATCCTCAAAAATACTAAATCCTTAATTACCATTCAAAACATGTGCTTAAAATCCTATTGGTTGATGTCTAAACCGTATAATATAATAATATATTCCTTAATATCAGACACATTAATCAAACCTTAGGTTATACTTAATATTCTTAAACTATAGGTTAAACTTAGAAAATCTATAAGTACTACTATGAGTGTCCAAATAACTCCCGGTCTGAACCAAAAATCCAAAGTAACAATGATAACACTAAACATACTATAATACTACTAAACAATTAGCTAAGTAAAGTTCTTGGACTCTACAATTCTCCCCTACTAAAAAGAATTTCGTCCTCGAAATTTACTTACCAAATAACTCCGGATACCGGCTCTGCATGTCCTCTTCCAACTCCCACGTTGCCTCGCGTTCAGAACTATTGCTCCATAGGACTTTAACTATAGGAAAGCTCTTGGACCGTAACTGCTTCATCCCCCTATCTAGGATGCTAACCGGTCGTTCCTCGTAACTTAAGTCTTTCTGGAGTGCTATGGTATCGTACTTGAGGACGTGAGATGGGTCTGACACATACTTGCGTAACATCGAGATGTGGAAGACGTTGTGACTATCGGCTAGTGCTGGCGGTAGGGCTAGTCTATACGCAACTGGTCCCACTTTGTCCAATATCTCAAAAGGACCTAAGAATCGGGGACTGAGCTTGCCTTTCTTCCCGAACCGCTTGACACCCTTCATAGGAGATATCTTCAGGAAGACTTGATCTCCAACTTGGAACTCCACATCGCGTCTCTTGGTATCTGCATAGCTTTTCTGTCGGCTTTGAGCAGCAAGCATACGCTGTCTAATAAGCGTTACTGCTTCTTGAGCTTGCCTAACAGCTTCGGGCCCTAGAAGCTGCCTTTCTCCTACCTCGTCCCAGTGCAACGGTGATCGGCACCTTCTTCCATATAGCAACTCATAAGGTGCCATCTCGATCGTCGACTGGTAGCTATTGTTGTACGAGAACTCGATCAGCGGTAAGTACTTGTTCCACGATCCTCCGAAGTCAAGTACACATGCGCGTAGCATATCCTCTAAAATCTGAATCGTACGCTCTGACTGCCCATCTGTCTGAGGATGGAAAGCTGTACTAAGACTTAACTTAGTACCCATGGATTGCTGTAAGCTTCTCCAAAATCTTGACGTAAACACTGATCCTCTATCTGATACTATCGTCTTGGGGATTCCATGCAATCGTACAATCTCTTGGATGTAGATGTCTGCATATTGGTCTGCCGTATAAGAAGTCTTAACAGGCAGAAAATGAGCCGACTTGGTTAGTCTATCTATGACTATCCAAGCAGAATCATGCTGCTTATTTGTCTTTGGCAGACCCGTCACGAAGTCCATGGCTATATCGTCCCACTTCCACTCCGGTATGCTAAGCGGTTGCAATAATCCTGCAGGCCGCTGATGCTCCGCCTTCACTTGCTGACATACCAGACACTTAGATACATACTCCGCTATGTTCTTCTTCATCCCTGGCCACCAATAGACTGCCTTGATGTCATGAGTCATCTTGGTAGACCCTGGATGAACCGAGTATGGGGTGTTGTGCGCTTCTTCTAGGATCGTCTTCTTAATACTTTGATCGTCTGGCACGCATACCCGATCCTTATATCTCAATAAACCTTGACTGGATATTGAGAAATCTGTAGTCTTGCCTTCTCTGACTGCATCCATGTGCGTTGCTAGTGAATCATCATGTCTCTGACCATTCCGTATGTCTTCTAGCAGATTCGATTGGATAGACAAGTTAGCCAACTTTCCTACAACCACTTCTATTCCGGCACTGATAAGCTCCTGTTGCAGTGGCTTTTCTATTCCGGATAAGGCTGCTAAGTTCCCATAACTTTTTCGGCTAAGTGCATCGGCAACTACGTTTGCCTTCCCCGGGTGGTATAGGATTTCGCAGTCGTAATCCTTTACTAATTCCAACCACCGGCGCTGCCTCATGTTAAGCTCCTTCTGAGTAAAGAAGTATTTTAAACTTTTGTGGTCCGTATAAATCTCGCACCGTTCTCCGTAAAGATAATGGCGCCAGATTTTTAACGCAAAGACCACCGCTGCCAACTCCATATCGTGAGTTGGATAGCGTTGTTCATACTCCTTTAACTGACGTGACGCGTAGGCTATCACCTTGTCATTTTGCATCAGTACGCATCCCAATCCTAACTTTGATGCATCACAGTAGACAACGAACTTGTCGTTGGGTGTTGGGACACTAAGTACTGGTGTTGAGCAAAGCTTATCCTTAAGCAACTGGAAGCTTTCCTCACACTTATCACTCCAGTTAAACTTTTGTTGCTTCCGGGTCAGGTTGGTGAGTGGAGTGGCTATCTTAGAAAAGCCCTCTACAAACTTTCTATAGTAACCTGCTAGCCCTAAGAAGCTTCTTACTTCCGACGCGTTCTTTGGTCTAGGCCAATCTTTCACGGCCTCTACCTTCGATGGATCTACTGCAACTCCGTCTTTCGATATGATGTGCCCGAGGAACGCCACTTGTGAGAGCCAAAACTCGCATTTCTTGAACTTCGCGTAGAGTTGGTGCTCCTTCAATCGCGTCAAAATTATCCTCAAGTGTTCCTCGTGCTCCACTTCATCCTTGGAGTAAATTAAAATGTCGTCGATGAACACAACGATGAATTTATCCAAGTAGTCCTTGAAGACCCTATTCATTAAGTCCATAAACGCGGCTGGCGCGTTAGTAAGACCAAAAGACATAACCAAGAACTCGTAATGTCCATAACGAGTCCTAAAGGCTGTCTTAGGAATATCTTCCCCCTTTACCTTGAGCTGATGATACCCGGACCGTAAATCGATCTTAGAGAATACAGTCGCGCCTCGGAGTTGATCAAACAAATCATCAATCCGAGGTAGCGGGTATTTGTTCTTAATCGTTACTTTATTCAGCTCACGGTAGTCTATGCACATGCGCATACTTCCGTCCTTCTTTTTCACGAATAGTACCGGAGCTCCCCATGGTGAATGGCTTGGCCTAATGAAACCCAAGTCTAGGAGTTCTTGTAGCTGCGTCTTTAACTCCTTGAGTTCCGTAGGTGCCATCCGGTATGGTGCCTTAGAGATAGGCTCGGTGCCCGGTACTAATTCTATCGTGAAGTCTATTTCTCTAGTTGGCGGCAATCCTGGCAAGTCATCGGGGAAAACTTCTGGAAATTCTTGTATGACTCGAACATCTCCAACTTTGAGTGATGTCTCCTTCTCCACATTCGTGATGTTGGCTAAGAATGCTTGACATCCTTTCTCCATCATTCTCTGAGCTTTGAGAGATGATACTAACGGTGTGCGTAGTCCTGAAGCTTGTCCCATGAAGCACAGTTTCTGGCCGTCAGGAGTATCGAATGTCACCTTCTTGCGTCTGCAGTCGATCGTTGCGCCATGCCGTGCTAGCCAATCCATGCCTAGTATGACGTCGAAGTCTTTGATCACCAGCTCTATCAGGTCTCCTTCTAGTTCCTTGTCCTCAATCTTGATTGGTACGCCTCGTACAATTCGTGATGATAGAACTACTTTGCCCGAAGGAAACTCGGTTGCAAACCTAGTTCTAAATCTTTCACTAGGTTTGTCTAGTTTATCTATCATTCCTAACGAAATATACGAATGGGTGGCTCCCGAATCAAATAATACATGACATAATTTATTGAGGATGGAAACCTGACCTGTGACCACCTTGTTGCTAGCATCCGCCTCTCCTTGGGTTAAAGCAAAAACCCGAGCAGGAACCATCTTTTCGTCCTTCTTTCCTTCCGGCTTTTGCTGAGGACAGTCTCTTTTACGATGCCCTTCTTGACCACAGTTGAAACACTCCTTGGTGTTGGCACGGCATTCTCCGGGGTGCTTCTTCTGACATTTGGCACATGGCGGGTATTCCACGTAGCCCGACCTATTTCCCCCATTACTTGGTCGTGCCCTTTTATTGTTGTCGGCTTGCTTGTTGTCAGGATGCCTTCTCTTCTGTCCGTTACCGTTGTTGTTGGACTGACTGTTGCTGGACTGATTGTTGTTCCGACTGGCCTGAGGTTGGCTCTGCTGCCTAGGTTCCGGCTTGCTGGCTTCTTCTTTGCTCACGTTGGCTTGCAACCTTTCTACTTCAATTGCCGTCTCAAGAACGTCGGCATATGAAGTGTTTCCCGGGTTTGCTAGTTTAACCCCCATCTCGATCTTCGGGCGAAGTCCTCTAACAAACTTGTTCACCCTTAGATAGTCGGTTGGAACCAACTCTGCTGCGAACTTCGCTAAGCGATCAAACTGACGAGCATATTCCGCCACTGTTAAATTCCCTTGCTTTAGATTGGTGAACTCCTCAACTCTCGTAGCAAGCACTGCTGAATTGTAGTACTTCTTGTGGAAGAGCTCCACAAATCGGGTCCACGTCATGGTGGCAGCATCGTGGGATTGCTGGACCAAGTCCCACCATATCCTGGCATCTTTCTTGAGCAAAGATGAGACGCAGGATATGCGGTCTGCATTACTAAGGTTCATGTGGGCTAGGATCGGCTCCACATTCCTTAGCCATTCTTCTGCTTCAAAGGGGTCCGTAGTCCCTTCGAAGTTCGGAGCGTGCTGCTTGCGGAACCTCTCGTACACTGGCTCCATGTGCTGAACAGGATAAGGAGCGTAGTTCGTCATAGGCCATCCCCCATACGGACCAACTTGTTGGGGTGCTGGGGCCATTGGCTGTGGCTGCGGCTGTGGCGGAGGCTGAGGCTGAGATTGAGCCTGTTGGCGTTGTTGCTGCAGAAGTTCCTCGACTTGCTGTCGTAGTCTGGCAATCTCTGCAGTGTTGTCAGCTGGCTGTGCCGGTGCGTTGCGGCGAGCAGTAACACGTACTCTCCTTCGGCGAACGGTAGGGACCGCATTGGTCGCTGGAACATCGTTGGAAGCGTTCCCGTTGGTGCGAGCAGATCTTCGGAGAGACATCGTAGCAGAGTTCTAACAGTTAAAAGAAACATGTTAGAACTTTTTCCTAATAGGCTCTAAGGCAAAAACTTATTCTAAAACAAACATATCTCGGACCTATTTATTATGACTTTTTATGAAAAATTATATAGGTCTTTATTTATTATTAGAGTGGGTTTCTATACTTAGAAAAACAAGTCATATTTATTTTCTAAGTGTGTTTCTAATCATCCTATATGACTTAATTCTCAGGCTCGAAACTTATCTTTGTTCCAAAGTTAACCATATTGAGGGAGGGCTGGGATCAGTAAAATCGTTCCCACTACTAAGGCCCCCTAACTCTCAACAAGGAAACCAGGTTCATTGATTCGTATCCACCCTCACCGAACTCAGTCATTATTCATTTTATTTAGTATTTATTATGATTGAAAAAAAAAAATTTCAAACTCACACATGATATTCAAATAGCATGTTTATTCATTTGGAAAAAAATTCACTTATTACAATCATAACATAAAAATAAAACAAATAAAAACTACTAATCTAAAAATCGGGATCTTCTACATCCGATCCGTCATCTAACATATCATCATCTATAGCCTCATAGTCATCATTATCATGAGCATCAAAATGCCCTCTAGGAAGGTTTGTGAGAATCCTATTCTTTTGCTCCTTGGTGAATTGAAATTCAAATTTTGCGGTGAACCTAACTAAGAGGAAATAGTATCTCATTGTTAATGGTGATTCATCCTCATCATCCATTTCTTCCCATATTTCTTCTAAGGCTGCTATTACAGGATTGAAATCTTTAAACAACCTAATCACTAATACATATTGTTCCGTTGATCTTAGCATTATTTGTTTAGCCTCTTGAAGGCCACCTATTGCTTGGTGAAACAAAAGCAACCTTCTAGTAATCCTTTCTAGGGCTCCTACGGTGTTTCTTGGCTCCCTTATTCTTTTTAAGGCCTTAATGGCTCGGATATCTTGGTAGGTTAAAGCTCCATTCATTTTTAACTGAAACATAAACACTAAAGTTGTTAGCTATACACATAGACAAAGTAACTTGTAACTTGTAACTTAAACACTTACTTGGCGGTCCGATTCGGAGCTTTGAGCATGTGTATCGAGGAGAACTTCATGCGAAGGAACCGTTTGCTCTGATACCAACTGTAATGACCCACTAATCTAGACTAATTGGACCATTATCGAAACTATACATAAAAACTTACATTTTACGAAAATACCATAATTTATTGAGTAACTTGAAAATAAGAGTTATTTACAAAGAAACAGAATACTAAGAAGGATTTTGGGATCCCATTGTCTTTAAAACAAAATAAGATTTAAAATAAAAGACATTACATAATAATGCGGAAAATACATGTAAAACCATAAAAAACATAAAAGGAGACTACATCCTCGAATCGATAACGCTCGGCCCCTTGACTCCATTCATCATCGATACACATCCTCCCAAGCATCACGAATCTTACCGCCTCTAAGCTTATTTTCCTGCACATAAACAGAAAGGAGTGAGCCTAATGCCCAGCAAGGAAAAACCTAACACATAGTCATATACACAATTTCATAAGAAAACATAAAGACTTAACATAATACATATAACATACACTTATTATAATGGCCATTATTACTTGGGGTCCCATAGACTAAACAAGCATATGCCCATGGGGTTAATGGGGTCCTACTAGCTAAGTAGGTCATATGCCCATAACCCATTTGGGGTCTTGTTAGTCATATGGGTCATATGCCCAAGCCTACATACACATATACATATCATAACACTTTTAATAACATAAACATATAGATAACATAAGCACATAACATATTAATTCTAGCCTATTTTCCTTACCAAAGTTACCGGGATAAAATGGACTGAGTTAGGACTTTTGGAACACTCCTAAAACCACAATGAACAAGGGTGAGTCTAAAGAAAGGAGATGAAATGAAAGAGAATAGGAAGACTAAACCATTAAACGAAAATATGCTTACCACCACTTAAGTGCTTAAGAACTTGGATTCCCTAACCAAAAAAAAAGAATAAGGTTAGGGGACTGAGTAGAAGGTTTTGAGAAAAGAAATAACATAGAATACAGAAAGGACTAGAGTTTTGGGTTTACCTCAAAGATTGCAAGATCAATCTAACATCCACCGAAATACTATAGCACTCACTTACTTCCCAAGTGTTTGATAAGCTTATGATGTTTAAGCTTATAGTTTTTCCCCAAACCAAGTGTTTACACTCTCTCACTCACTTAACACTAGCAGCCTCTGAACTTAGAGCAAATGGTGAATAATGGCTGGGTACTAGGTCCTATTTATAGAGTTTGGGAATGAAAATATCTTGATTTTACTTGAATAAAAATAATGGCTTTTTAGGTGAAAATCATTTGAATAATCGTTCAGCAGAGGCTGAAGACTCGTTCAGAAGATGCTGGACTGTTGAAGGAGTTTGAATGGCTGAAGGGAAAAGAATTCAAATGTATTTGAATTCATGCTGGTGGAGGCGATATATCGCCCCCTATAGGCGATATATCGCCTGGACCTTTGTTCCCGAGGCGACCGTGCATCGATTCGTGTTTTCCGTATCTACGTGCTGCGACATATCGCCCCCTATAGCTGCGATATATCGGCATACGCTGAATATTTAAACACGAATTTACACATTTTTAGCTGAGTTTGAATGGAGTAAACAGCCTTGACTAAGCCCTCAACGTGCTCAAAGCTGCTGACTGACCCTATACATTCAAACTTTTACCCTTATTTAATTTAATCCTCAAAAATACTAAATCCTTAATTACCATTCAAAACATGTGCTTAAAATCCTATTGGTTGATGTCTAAACCGTATAATATAATAATATATTCCTTAATATCAGACACATTAATCAAACCTTAGGTTATACTTAATATTCTTAAACTATAGGTTAAACTTAGAAAATCTATAAGTACTACTATGAGTGTCCAAATAACTCCCGGTCTGAACCAAAAATCCAAAGTAACAATGATAACACTAAACATACTATAATACTACTAAACAATTAGCTAAGTAAAGTTCTTGGACTCTACAGATCATTAAGAAATTCTTCCTACTATTTAGTATAAAACCTCCTACGTAACAACAATGGCCACCCTGAACATCCTTGGAACTAGTGGGCGACTGTTACCTCAAATCCTCGAGGAGCTTACTCCACGAAATGAGGACCATCCTTGAAGGCCTGGTAAACAACCCATTGTGGACTAGAGCCCCAATAAGGGGAGTGCCTCATCGTCTTCTAGAAGATGGCTTGGTCAGAATCCTAGGCCTGATGAGGATTTATACTATAATCTTGAAAGGTACATGCCAATAGTGGAGCTTGAAAATCGTAGGTTGTGTGAGCAGCTAGCCGAAGCTACACGGCTAAATGAGGAGATGTAAATGAGAGCTATTGAAGTCCAAGCACCATCTCGAAGGACCAAGGGATGAGCTCGGGGGAATATGGCAGCCAAGATGGCCGAACAAAGGGACAAATAGGCTCAACCGAGACTTAGGGAAAATACCAGAAAAAATCGGCCTGGGGAGACTTCTCGGAACCCTGTTAGGAACAACCCAACATGGAGTGTTCCTGTAGAACCTAGGAATAACTGAGCTTCCTAGATAGCTCGGAGTGATAACCCAAAGCATGCCAAGAACAACCTTGAACTTGCCCAGGCTAACCCAGAGCCTAGCAGGGTGAATAATGGGAGGCTACCACCCTCACCAATTAAGCATCCTCCATTTTCGATAGGACATCCCTATCTGGCACGGGGTGTATCCTAGCAAGTTCCCAGTGGGAACTGAGCAAGGGACAGGGCACCTCAGAGGCCTTCTTGAAGGGCGTAAAATGGGAGCCGAGATAGGAGCCATCAGGCTCGGCCCGAGCACAAAGATGAACGCAAGGCCCCACGGGAAGCTCGTCAAGGACATAGACAACCCCAGCCATCTGGGAGTCATATGTCAAGGTTACGAATGACCATAATAATGGTACATGTGGAAAACCCACCTTGTAATCAAGCCCCATAACAGCAATAGCTAGAAAGGAATGTCAGCTTCTTGGTGGAAGTCAGGATTACAGCAGGTCGGTGAGTGTGTATAACATTGAGCCTAGAAATTACGAGAATTATCCGAATGAGTATCCTAATCTTCAAGATCACCTAAATCAGAACCAGGGGAAATCTAATCAGCCAAACCTTGACCTGCGAACACACTTAAATACCTGGAGAATGCCCATAAAACCAGTACATGGAAATCAATATAACCCTATGTTGCGACAAGGAGCTGGAGTTCTCACGAACAATAACCAAGTGCCAGTAGTTTAAGCTCCCCCTTCGGTGGATTTGGTCCAAGAGAGGATCAACCAGTTAAAGGAAGCATTTAGGATCCTTCAAGATGGAAAAAATAAAGAAAATGCTTTCAATTCTGATGAGGAGCTCGAGTCTTTTGCCCTCATATCTCAAATACACTATTTCCCAATGGTTTCAAAATACCCTACGTGGCACCCAACGATGGGACTACCGACCTAGGCAGCCACATGAGTACATTCAATATGGTAATCTGGGCTAGTAACGTCGAGTATGAGCTCAGGTATATGCTTATCCCGACCACACTCACTAGACCAACAAGGAATTGGTTGGACAAATTCCCAAAACATTCGATCTCGTCATGGGAAAACCTGTCCAGATAACTCAAAAAATAGTTCCAAGCAGTGAAGAGCATCAAGCCTGAGGCATTCTCATTGACCAATGTAAGGCAGCAGCCAAGTGAGTCACTGAAAGGCTACCTAGAAATGTTCAATATAGAAGTGGTGCGAGCTCGCAATGTCGATGACAGTGGTCATCTCATTGAAGTACGGGCTAGAGTAGTGCCAAGGAGTCCCCTTTGGGATGACATGCAGAGGAAGCATGTGAGGTCGATAGCCGAGTTCAATACTCGGGCTTAGAGGTTTGTCAATGTAGAAAAGGAAAGGTTGGCACTCAAACTAACTCCTCCGCCCATAATAACTACAATGACAAACATTAACTCAGCCACCACCTCAGCTACACCCTCCACAGCGCGGCCTTCAGGAGATAACCCTTCTAATAGAAAAAAAAGAATGAAGGGAGTAACTCAGAGGCTAACGAGGGTAAGAAAAAGAAAGGAGAAAAATACTTCTCCATTTACACAGTTTATACCAAGCTCACAGATACTCGAGAAAATATATTTGTCGCGAATGAAAACCAGATTTCTTTCAGGCGATCTGATGCGATGCGAAACTAGAAATCCAAAAGGGATACAAAAAAGTTCTACAAATTTCACAGGGATATAGATCATACCACTAATGAATTTGACAGTTAAAAGATGAGTTCGAATGATTGATCTCGAGAGGCTACCTTGGATAGTACGTCCAAAAACAAAATCCAGCCCAGACTATGCTTGGACAAAAGGCAGCTTAGGCCTAGCCTGCCCAGCAATCTGCGGCCCCATATGCGAGGGAGGATAATGACCTTCCCCAATCGATGGAGAAGATGTAATAACCATCGCAGAAGGACTGCACATTGCAGGGTTGGGCAGGAATGCCCAAAAGAGGTATGTCTAGGAGTTCAGAACAGGGGATGGATCTCCATATGGGTTTGAACCACGAGCTCTTAAACAACATAGGGTTGAGTCCCAACCCATTACCTTCGTTGAAGAGGATGCCTCATACGTCCAGTTTCCTCATAATGACCCTTTGGTCATAACCTTCAAACTCGCCAATAAAAGGGTGCGCCGAGTCATGATCGATAACGAGAGCTCGGTCAACATCCTCTACAAGGCAACCTTGGAGAAAATGGGATTGTCCGTTCGAGACCTAAAGGCCTAGGCGACAATGTTGTACATATTTTCAGGATAGGGAATCGGCAGTATGGGGTCTGTCGATGCACATGTGCTCAATAAAACAATTAACAATACAACCATGCACATGCACACACACAAGTGCTCAAGTGCATCTCTACTAACCATGCACTTTGGTGCATACAACCAAAACTCATGAA
This sequence comes from Humulus lupulus, assembly GCF_963169125.1. Lineage (NCBI taxonomy): Eukaryota > Viridiplantae > Streptophyta > Magnoliopsida > Rosales > Cannabaceae > Humulus > Humulus lupulus. The sequence goes on from NC_084800.1 coordinate 81,788,462, forward strand.
CTTGCAAATTAAAAATATTTAAATAAAACAATTAAAAAATTAAATTCACATAATTTTTACAAAAAAATTTAAATAATTAAAAGAATAATTTCCTAACACTTAACAATAAATAATAAAATAAAGCACAAAATTAATTAAACTAAAAAAAATTAGGGCGCTACAATTATATCTTGTTCCCCTTAAGTACCAATAACTTTACTAGTGAAGGTTAATTCCTAAACTGTTATGAATATGAGCTCAATAACCTTTCAGTTCCAAAAGCCAACCCTTAAGAGAACCATTATTCATTTCCTCTCAGAAATGTATAGATTCCATATCTATATATTATGTCCCCAACCATTTAAATCAATGAGTTCCCAAAATAAAAAATTTTAGCCTGATCATTTTGACAAAGCCCAACGAGTGAATCAAAGAACTCATATGATATAAACATGAGTTTATAATAACTTCAGGATTAAGATCAATTTTTATATGATCATCTTATTGATATGTTTAGTTAATACTTATAAAGTAAACATTATTATTAAATATTAATAACATATTGGGTCCTGTTCATGTATAACCACTTTATACAAAGTACCTCCACTAAGATATCCTACTACATCAGTAATCTGGATCTAGATTGCATATATTCATAATGCTAGTGAATCGACTTACAATATTTAATCCACAGATTCCACATAACTTCATTTTATTGCGAACTGTTTAAATTCATTCCCTATAATCTTAATCATCTCATACAAATACAAGATTGTAGTCACAATAACGAATTTGAGAATTTTCTGATATTTTTATAATATTATTCTAATAATAATAATAATAATAATAAACAAACAATATGTGAAAAAATCATTTCAATTAACTATTTCATAAAACATTGCTCAAAACATATGTTTTAAAGGGTATTAATCCCAACAGCCATAGCTTTCATGTTGTATAAGAAATAAGGTTTTAAAAGTAGGGTTTAAATGCACAAAAACCGATAATAACCCCTCTTTGGGTAATCACCCATTTTTACCTAGAAAATTGAGATAGCCCAAATTGGAAATTAACTACCCACTTTATGTGTATATTCTCGATACTTTGAGCCTAACTCGACATGAATTACTCGAAACTATTATCTCATTATTTCGAGCTTGTTCAAGCTCGAATTTTCAAGATACTTTATTTCATTGTATATCTTCTTAAATGATGGACCCTCACCCTTTTCTTTATTGTTAAATGATGTAGTCTTCTGAGAAGAATCAGTTGGGGCCTGACCTTTCCATCCCTTACCAACCCTCCTTGACTCAAGTTGTATCCCCATTCTCACGATACTAAAAATTAATGCGCGAGCATGAAGATTGAACTGAACGTGAAAATATTAGCACCCATTTTTGACGTCAAGTTATCGAGGTCAAATAAGGTCAAAGGAGAAGTCTGCGTTTAGCGATTCATCCCGACTCTAATTCTTGCATCCGTCCTGTTCCTTTGGATCCCATACTCAGTGTAACCATAGACTTCCACCCCAACGAACTCCCCTTTGAGATCATGGAAAGTTCATCAAGCCAAGCCCCAAAATCCTCAGCCTCACAAATGTCTTCTCCCCCTTCTTAAAAAAGAGAATTTTTCGAGGCTGGCCATTATAAAAGTTTAGACACCTCCACCAGATAGGTTACAGACATCCTGTCTTGTCACGGTTTAAAGTTGTCTCCCAAGCTAGTGTGTCGGGCTCCCAATCCTGATGAAAGGAGCAGCTTTATGAGCTGGGGCACTTTTGCCCCTCAAAGATTACGTTAAGAGTTTTACCGAATGGATCAGTATCACCATATTCCAACTCTAGTCCAACTCATACAGGGTCCTGGTGGTGCTGAGGTTGCTGTACCACTAGATGAAGTGGGAGGGACCCTCGGCATACGACATCTTATATCTCTTTTGCCATAAAAGCAACCCTACATGGGCCAAAGGAGGCGATGGTTTTTACTACTTATCGAGCTTGCCCAGGGAGAGGAGGTTATTCAAGGACATCCCTAACCATCCTCCTAACTTTAAAAAACAATTTTTCTTGACCAATGGCCTCGAGCCTTCCAAGTTTTACTCGTTTCAACGCATATGTAAGTTGTTTGTCTTCATATATTTAATACCAAGTTTCGTCATCTTTAAGCTTGAATATTTATCCATATATTGTTATGTAGCCATTTTTTACCATCTGAAACCCTCCAAGGAGATGATGGATCACGGAGAAGAAATTTGAAGCTCCCATATGGCAAGTGGTCCTTACATTATCTACTTCACAAGGAAAAGATTCACCTTTATGGTCTCCTCAGTGATGGAGAGTCTACGGATGATGCCGAGACTCATAAATATGACAGATGGGAAGATGTCCCAACCTCTACTCCTTTCGACCATTCTTGGAAAAAGAGAAAAAGAGGTTCAAGCTCAAGCTAGGAAATTCCCTACCCTGGCGAGCCTTCCTGTTCAGGGAATAATGCTCGGGATGAAGCATCCCAGAGCTCAACTGAAGGAGGTAAAGTTATCCTTGACCAATTAGGTTGGTCTCCCACTCTTTTCAAATGGGAGACCAACATTTTAGTTTCCTTTCTAGACCTCAAGAACAATTTTATGACTTGGTCGGGGGTAGACTTTTACGTATATAGGGGTGATAGTTCGTTGTCAGAGTAGCAAACTATGTGTAGTATAAATAAGGTGTGGGAAGGTATAGGATTACAATACGGCTCAAATGATCGGTGAGATCTCTCAGAGTTTTCTCCCACATTTTGAGGTGATGAATCAGGCCCATATGAGGAACCAACTCAAGTGAACGAGATATCCTCAGATGACTTAGAAATTTACTGGTCTTCTAACTTTTCCAATTAGATTTCCCCACTTATAGTGGACTTTTGCCTAAACTAGTTGTGAAAGAAACTCACGTACTTTTCTCTATTTTTGCAGGAGAGATGGATTCAGATCTAGAAAACCTCCTCAACAGACCCCCACATCGAATGGTTTGAATCGAGGTCGGGTCTCAGTTTCCATTTCTTAGCCTGTTTAACACCGTTTTTTCAAGACTTAAGTGTTTTTCCTCCAATTTCAAGTTATTTCCTTAATAACCACACTTAATCCTAAAAACACAATAAACACCCGCATAATATCGCACAAAACCAAATAAAAGACTAAAATTGCATCTTAAAACACGCCATAAAACACATTCCAAAACTAATCCTACATATCCCCAATTTTGAGGTAGTCGATTATAGGCGTCATCCATGTTAGTTGTGAATCAATCATGTCATCCTCATTTATTTCTAGCTCGATAATACTTGGTCGTGGAAAAAACTCTACTAGGACCACATTGATTGTGTCAGCTTCTCTAGTTGTTGCAAGTCGAGCTAAAGCATCAGCATTTTAGTTCTTTTCCCTTGGGACCTGCTCAATTATGTAGTATTCGAATTGTTCAAATGCTGTTTTGACCTTTTCCAGGTATTTCGCAATTTTTATCCCTCGGGTCTGGTACTCACCTCGTACTTGGTTGACCACAATTTATGAATCACTGTAAGAGTGTATGGCTTTGGCTTTAAGCCTGGAAGCCACACGAGCACTACTAATAGTGCTTTATATTCAGCCTCGTTGTTGGATACTTCGAAACCAAATCTCAACGCAGAATGAAATCTATATCCTGATGGGGATATTAGTATGATACCTACCCCTGATCCCTTTTCATTAGATGATCCATCGACATAAAGTTTCAACAACTCTTGAGCTGGGGTTATTACTGCTTCGTTGGATATATTAGTGCATTCTACTATGAAATCGGCCAATGCCTAGCCCTTTCTTGTTGTTCCGGGTGGTATGTAATCTAAAACTGCCCGAGTTTAACTGCCCATTTCAATAGTTGACCTGATGTTTCAGGTTTGGACAATATTTGCCTCAATGGTTGGTCCATTAGCATGTGTATTGGGTGTGCTTGAAAATAAGGTCGCAACTTCCGAGAAGCGTGTACCAAGCACAACACGAGCTTTTTAATTAGAGCTTACTGGTGTAATAGATCGGTCTTTGTACTTTTTTGTCCCCCCCCCCCCCCCCAACTAATGCAACACTAATTGTGTGCTCGGTCATGGCGAGGTATAAGTACAGTACTTCTCCCAATACTAGTTTAGATAGGATAGGCGGTTTGGCGAGGTATTTTTTAAGCGCCTAAAAGGCGAGCTCCCACTCCTCTGTCCACTCGAATTTCATGCCCACTCTTAGAAGATTAAAGAATGCAAGGCATTTATCGGTGGACTTTGAGATGAACCTATTTAAGGCCGCCATTCGTCCAATTAGACTCTGGACATCCTTATGCTTTTGAGGTGAAGGCATTTCTATTAGGGCCTTGATCTTGTTTGGATTCACCTTGATGCCTCAAGCATTCAATATAAAACCCAGAAACTTTCCCGAAGAAACCCCAAATGAACACTTTTGGGGGTTAAGTTTGATATTATACTTTCAAAGTATAGTAAAACACTCTACGAGGTCGGCGACATGGTTGTTAGTGTTCTTGGATTTTACTAACATGTTTTCCACATACACTTTGTTCCCAATTTTTTCGATGAACATACAATTTACCAATCTTTGGTATGTCACTCCTGCATTTTTTAGCCCAAATGACATCACATTGTAACAGTATAATCCTTTGTGTATCACAAAGCTTGTGTGTTCTTGGTGGGGAGGATGCATTGCTATCTGGTTATATCCAAAGTAAGCATCCATGAATGACATGATGTCGTGTCCCGAGGTTGCATCAACGAGCTGATCTATTCGAGGCAACAAGAAACAAACCTCGGACATGCCTTATTCAAGTCTGAATAATCAAAGCAGGTTTGCCATTTCCCATTTGGTTTGGGAACTAACAGTGTATTGGCTATCCTGTATGGGTAGTACGCTTCTCTTATGAAGCGATTTTCTTTCAACCTATCGACTTCTTCCTTTAAAGATTGTTTCCTTTCATCATCAAGGATTCATCTTTTTTACTATTTCGAGGGAAAGTTCTTATCTATGTTTGAAGCATGTCTTATTATGTTGGGATTAATACCAATCATATCTACATAGGACCAAGAAAAAACTTCTTGGTTTTCCCTAAAAAAAGCATATTAATTGTTATTTGACTTCCTAATTGAGGTTCTTCCTGATCTTCACCAATTTTGTGGTATCCTGAACATCGAGATGAATGTCTTTGAGCTCTTCTAGTGGTCTGAGCTAATCTTCTCCTATTCTAGGGTTGATTTCATCTTCGACCTTGAAAATCCTCTCTTCAATTTCCTCGATCAAAACTAATATTTGGGCACTAGATTGACCTTTCCCCTTCATGGAAATACTATAGCACTCTCGAGCTACTAATTGATCTCCCTTTAGTGTCCCAATTCCACATGGTGTTGGGAATTTTAGTGCCAAGTGTCTTACAGATGTCGATGCTCCCAACCTAATCGAGGCTGGTCTCCCGAGCAATAAATTGTAAGCTGATGAAGTATCCACCACTATGAACTTGAACATCTTCATGAGCAAGAGTGGATATTCTCCCAGAGTTATTAGGAGCTCGATTGATCCAGTACTTGTTATCCCTTCAACTGAAAATCCATACAGGGTAGTTTCACAAGCTTTTAAGTCTCGAATTGATAGACCCATTTTTTCCAACATCACCTTATAGAGGATATTTACCGAGCTCCCATTATCTATCAGTACTCGGTGAACCCTCTTATTGGCGAGCTGGATAGTTATGACTGCGGGTCATTATGATGAAACTGGACATGAGAGGCATCTTCTTCTGGGAAGGTTATTAGCTGAGATTCGATCCTTTGTTGTTTTGGAGCTTAAGGCTTTAGAATATAAGGAGATCCATCTCCAGTTTTTAGCTCATGTACACATGTTTTTTTTAGCATTCTTGCTTGTTCCATCTATTTGGGGTCCCCCAGAGGTGGTAATTACGTATTCTTCATCAATCGAAGAAGTTCGGTTATCTTCCCTAGTAGGGGGTGCTACGACCTGAGGTTGTGGTGCCGGCTAGACTAGAGACACCCTTTGGTTTTGTTAGGCCCATCCCTGGTTATTGCTCCAGTTTCTAACATATTGTTCAAGGTAGCCTCTCGAGATCATGCCTTCGATCTCGTCCTTCAATTGCCTGCATTCCTTTGTCATGTGATCGATGTCCCTTTGGAATCAACATTATTCTTGTCTCGTTTAGCACGTTGATTGCGTATTGCTTCAGGTTGCTAGAATGGGACTTGATTCTCATTAGCCACATATATGTTCTCCTAAGTCTCGGTGATCTCGGTGTAGACGGTGTAAATTGAGATATATTTGTCTCCCTGTTTCTTCTTACTCCCTTCTGCCTTGGGATTATTACCTTAATTTTTCTTCTGTTTGGAAGAATTGTCACCAGAAGGTTGGGTTGTGGAGGGTATTGTCGAGCTTTTCGTAGAGATAATGTTTTTCGTTGTAGTTATTGTGGCAGAAGGCGCTAATTGTAGTGTCGACCAGGCCTCCTCTACATTGATAAACCTTTGAGCTTGAAGAGTAAATTCCTCTATGGTTTGCACAGATTTTTGCTTCAAGTCATCCCAGAGAGGGCTTGCTGGCAAGATTCCAACTCGAATGCCCATTAAATAGCTGATGTCATCAACATCTCGAGCTCGGCTTGCTTCAATATTGAATCTTGCGAGATATTTCTTAAGTGACTCCCCTAGTTGTTGCTTAATGTTTTCCAAGGAGGAAGCTTCAAGTTTGATGCCTTTTGTAGCTCGAAATGGCTTCTAAAATTCTTTCAATAATTATTCTCTTGACGAGATCTAATGTCTATGGAACTTGTCAAACTAACTTTTTGCAACTTCAGACAATGTTGCTGGGAAAAGCATGCACCGAAGTTCGAGGCCAACATTACTAGCCCTCATCACTGTGTTGAATGTACTCAAGTGGCTACTAGGGCATTATTCCCATCATATGGTGCCACGTGGGGTATTTTGAAACATTGTATGAAATGCATGCTCGAAATGTGAGGAGCGAAAGGCTCTATCTCCTCATTTGAGTCATATGCCTTCTCCTTATTTTTCCCTTCTTGAAGGAGCCTGAACTGTTCCTCAAGTGTGTTAATTCTTTCTTAGGCTGAATCATACTGGGGCAGAGCTTGCACTACGTGGAGCCGGTTGTTGTTCAAAGGAACTTTAGATCCCTGTTGCAGTATCAGGTTGTAATTATTCCCGTAAACAAGCTGTAAGGGCTCCCTTTGGGCATTCATGTGTGCCCTTAATTCTGGGTTTGGTTATTTGTATTGCCTCAAATTCTGGTTCAGGCGGTCTCAGAGATCCAGACCATTATAAGGATTAATTTTGTAATATCTCGGTTCGGTATTGTAGATAATCATCGACCTACTATGATACTGGTTGTCTTTGAGGAAACTGACTGTCCTTCACTGCTTTTGTTGAGAATGGTTTCATAGTGGATTATCCCATTGGCACGTGATCTCAAGATGTGATTCCCCGATGGTTGGGGTTGTCTTGGCTGCCTGTGCCCTTGATTTTCCCCCATTGAGACCTCACGATTATCCATCTACTCGTCCCGAGCTCGAGTGTTTTTGTCTCAATTGGCACTTCTTGCACTTTGGGCAGGTCTTTGAGGTACCCCCATGCAAATTCGAGTCCTACTAAGAGTAGGGTGTGGTACGCCTTAAGCTGTTAAGAGATGGTGACGGTCTCTCGTTATTCGAGGAAGGCCTTGCAGATTCTGGGTTATTACTCTGAGCTGCTTGTGTGGCAGCTTGATTGTTCCTAGTATTAGAAAATATCTTTCTAGTTTGGTTGGTGTGTGTCGGGTTTCGAGATGAAACCCTTGTCTGGTTATCTATAATATTTTCCCTAGCTCTTCCTGCCTGATTTTGTTGTGCTCTCTGCTCGGCTATTCGAGTTGCAGTACAACCCTGAGGATGTCCCCTAGTACTACGTGGGGGGTGCTTGGGCCTCAGCTTCTCGTCTCGCCATTTCTTCATTTAACTGAGTAGCCTTAGCTACTCTTTCTCATAGCCTTTCATTTTTTAGTTACACCATTTGTACGTATGTTTCAGGAATATAATAATCCCAGTTTGGCAGCCTTTGGCCAGGGTCTCGCGATGATGATGACACACTCCCTTTATCTAGGGTTTGATCATTCACATGTTGCTTGCCAGGATGTTGAGGGTGTCTTCAGTATGGAAAGTGTTTTCCTCAGGGATTCTGGGCAGTGGTCGGTGTTGGGCATTGTGCCCTTAAAGCAATGAAAGTAGTTCATTATTTATGAAATTTATAAAAGAAATATTATGATATATAATTAATGTTTATTATTATTGAATACTATTTAGATAAATATCAAAAATTTCATAATTCCTTAATGTAGTTTATAATCTTGTTTTGGTACGAGAGGATTAAGATTATTATTAATGAATTAAACAGTCTGCATTTTTTTTAAAGTTATGGAATCTTTAATTAAACACTGCTAGTACGGTCCACTACTATTATGAATACATGTGATCTAGATACAGATCACTAGTGTAGTAGGGCATCTTAGTGGAGGTGCTTTATACAATAAGATTGTCTAGGACTAGACTGGATGTTTATTTAACTCTTTATTAAAATATTGTTTACCATACAAAGTTATAATCATATCACTCAATGATCATATGCAAATCGATCTAAATCTTGAAGTTATCATGAACTCCTATTTATGTTATTTGGGTCCTTTGATCACTCGTTAGGGTCTGTCAAAATGATCAGGCTACAAAACTTTTGTTTTGGGGGCCCATTAACATAGATGGCTAGGGACATGATTTATAAATATAGATTCCAAGCCTTCTTCATAAGAAGATTGAATAATGGTTCCCTTAAGTGTTAATTTTAGAACTGGATGGTTTGAGGCCTCTAATTTATAAAAAGGTTTATAAATTAAATCGTTCGCTAGTGTTTTAATGGTACTTAAGGATAAAGAGGTAATTAGAGGGGTAAAATAGTAATTTCACCTAGCTATTATGAACCAATTATTGGAGGATTGAATTGCATGAAGTGATTAAATCAATGGACACTTAATAAAGTACTCAGTAAATATAAGTTTATAATTACGAGAGTGCAATCCCACATTTTTAGTGGAATAACATTGGGATTAATAAATAAGATCATTATATCAAAGAGCTTTAATTAATAATCTAAATTTATTAGAGCTTGGAATTAGGTCCATAGGCCCCCAGATCGGCTCCATAAACACTGTACATGATAAGAGCATCAATAGAACAAGTATGGGTATATTTGTCAAGAAAATTAGTTTTGGGGCAAATACGTAATTATGTGATAATTATGGAAAATATATTTATTTTTTTAATTAATTGTAATTTTTTTAATTATTAATTAATAAAATAAAATAATTATTTTTGAATTAATTATGTCATTATTTTGAATTAATTTAATATTTAAATTTTGGAAATTTATATTTAGATAATTGATTTGAAATAAACCAGATATCTTATTTGGGTTGTTAAATTGGTTTTAAATCAATTTAAATTCAATTAAAAATATTATGAATATAATAATAGATAAGATCTATTTTAATTGAATTAATTAAAATTGTTTTTATTAATAAAACCCTAGATGAGTAATATAAATATATATTATTATATTTCTCTCAAGAGAAGATATAGTTGTAATATTCAATCTGACTGAAAGAGAGTTTTCTCAAGGAGAAAAATAAAGAGAGAAAAGAAATTGTTTCAACCATTCTCTTTACCCAAAATCCATTGATCTCATGTGTTGAGAATATCAATGGAGTCCTAAATTATCTTATTGAATCTTGATAATTTTGCAAAATAGACAAAAGGAGATTTGAGAGAGAATCAAAAGGGAGGCTAGGTTTTTATTATATCGAAAGACATAAAAATAGAGTACAAGAGCAAAAAAAAATATAGCCAAAATAATGAGAGGCTAAAAGACTAAACTACCCTTACATATTAATAAAACTTATATTATTAACATCCCCCCTCAAACTCACGATGCATTTGCGGGAAGCATCGAGAGTTTGCTAACTAGGAAACAAAAACGAGAAATAGTATGAGCCTTCGTAAACAAGTTGGCAATTTGCATAGCAGAAGTGACAAATGGTAAAGTGATGGTCCCATTTTGATAGTGGTGACAAGTAAGATGACAATCTATCTCAATATGTTTCGTGCGCTCATGAAAAACGGAGTTGCGAGTAATCTGAATAGCACTAACATTGTCACAATGCATCAGAGTGGGATCTGAGAGAATAATATCCATATCAGCAAGTAACCAACGCAACCAAACAATTTCAGTGGTAGTGAAGGACATGGCACAATATTCTGCTTCTGTAGATGATCGAGAGACAACAATCTGTTTTTTACTCTTCCAAGAAATAAGAGAATCTCCCAAAAATATACAAAAACCAGTGGTAGATTTGCGATCAATACAATCACCACCCCAATCTGCATCTGAGTAGGCACGTAACACTAAAGTAGACGTAGATGGAAAAAGCAGACTCTGAAATTGAGTTCCCCGAAGATATCGAAGAATACGAAGCACAGTTGTCCAATGAACGGTACTGGGAGATGCAACAAACTGACTGACAATGTGAACTGCATAAGCAATGTCTGGCCTGGTGATAGTAAGGTACACTAAGCTACCAACCAGAGTGCGATATAGAGAGGGATCTGACAAGGCAACACCAGCAGGTGAAGAATACCTGGCATTAAGCTCAAGAGGGGTATCAACAGTGCGAGCATCAGAGAGATGAGCCTGGTCAAGAATATCAGCAATGTACTTAGATTGAGAAAAAAGATAGCCACGAGGAGAGTAAGCTACTTCTATCACTAAAAAGTACCGTAGGGAACCCAAATCTTTCATCTCAAATTCACGAGTCAAGTGTGTTTTCAACTCCGTTATCCCATTCGCATCATCACCGGTGATAATCATATCATCAACATATAAAGAGAATAAAGTGCGGCCAAAAGAAGTACACCTAATAAAGAGAGCTGAATCATGTGCACTGGGGTGGAAGCCGAGAGAAGTAATCACGATGGAGAATTTTTCAAACCAGGCTCGGGGAGCTTGTTTAAGCCCATAAAGAGCCTTCTTCAATCTACAAACTTCTCCTGAATTATGAGGAACACCTGGTGGAGGAACCATGTAAACTTCTTCTTGAAGAGTCTTGTTCAAGAAGGCGTTTTTAACGTCTATTTGAGAAATGGACCACTGTCGAGCAGACGCAACAGCAATGAGAGTACGAATAGTGGTATGTTTGGAAACTGGAGCAAAAGTTTCATCATAATCCATCCCATACTCCTGAGCAAAGCCTTTAGCAACCAAACGAGCTTTGTACCGCTCTACTGACCCATCAGACTCAGTCTTGATCTTGTAAACCCAACGGGAACCAATAGCACGCTTCCCCACAGGAAGAGGAACAATATCCCAAGTACCTGTCTTGTACAACGCATAGAGTTCTTCAGCCATTGCCTGCTGCAAAGAGGGTCAAGAAATGCCTCTTTATAGGAAGAGGGCTCAGAGAGTTGGTGAATAGAAAGAATCAGAATAAGTGGAGTAGACAAAATCAGGTAACTGTGTGGACTTACGAATTCTTTGAGGGTAGCGAGGAGGAGGAGCAAGATCCACAATCTCATAAACATCTTGGGCAGTAGTAGGGACAGAAGGGACTTCGACAGGCTGAGAACCGACATCTCCAGAGTTAAGAGTATCAATAGTACAAGAATCAAATGGATCAATTCGAGTGAGATTAGATTTGTGTAGATTGGGGGTGTCCGATGGAATAGAGTAGAAAGGTATATGCTCAAGAAACACAACATGACGAGAAACATATAGTTTTTTACTAACAAGATCATAACATCGATATCCTTTTTGACCTTCACCATAACCAAGAAATACACAAAGAGCGGAACGAGAAGTAAGCTTACTACGTTCAACATGAGGACGGAGAAAAAAACATGTGGAACCAAAGACTCTCAATGAAGAATGACATTTTTGGAGTGCCATCAGCGGTCATGACAGATACAGAGGGTGCTGATTTAATGGACAAGAATGAATTGGAATTAGGTGACATATGATGTGAAGCTCCAGAATCAAGAACTCATATAGAGGAAGATATACCTGGTGTACTACTAGAAGGAAAACCTATGTGTGAGGAGGCTGACATGGCATGTGGCTGCGAGGCAATGAACTTCTGAAACTGCTCTGTGAGTGTAGCAATCGAGGTACTAGGAGTGCTTCCAGAATCTGCAGGTGGAATAATAGATGCCATGTTCGAAGACATAGAGTGAAGAAGTCGATGAGGTTGGTTGCTAGATTTTCAGTGAGGAGACCGTTTGGGACATTGAGCCTTCCAGTGTCCCTTTTGCTTGCAAAAACTGCATTCGTCGTAGCCAACCTTGGCTTGAGTCTTGTGTTGATTGTTAGAGGCTGTCCAGTGAGGAACTGCAAAGACAGAGGGATTCGGAGAAGGAAGAATCCCCTTTTCTGCCCCCCCCCCCCACTTTATCAACACGAGACTTCAAGCGAATCTCTTCTGCTAACAACTCATTAACCACCGAATCAACCGATGGAAGAGGACTGCAATGTAGGATTGTTCCACGAAGACCTTCAAACTCATCTCGAAGAGCCATCAAAGACTAAATCAGACATTGTGCGTCTTTCCGAGCAATGTAAGGGGCAAATGCCCGTAATTTCGCTGATTCAGTCAAAGCAAGCTGATCCCACAGATTAGACATAGCAGAATAAAATTCCTAAACGTTCATGCTATTCTGTTGAAGGGCCCGAATGTCAATCTCCAACTGGTACTGCTTCGCGAAATTAGAATGTGCATACAGCCTTTCCAAGTGCTCCTAAACTTCCTTCGCCGTTTCATATTTCGCCAATTGGATACCGATTGATTGTTGAACCGAGTTGTTGATCCAAGTGATGATTTTCAAATTGTTGGCATCCCAAAGATCCAACTGTTCTGCAAAGCTCTCATCCTTATCGTCCTTCGGTTTCGTGGAAGTTCCAGAAACATAACCCCACATACGTTTCCCTTTCACAAAAAATTTTCATAACATAATGCCAATACGAATAATTTTTCCCATTCAATTGCACATTAATGAACTGAAGCGAATCATTTTTTGCACCAGCCATGACGAACAATCGAAATCCAAATAGACAGAACAAAGTGCGAAATCCCCAAGATTGGTGCGAAAACCTTAAAATCAAAGCCAAAGACAGAGCCAAATTCCTAAAAAAAGGAGATTGTAATCCTAGCGCAACCAAATCAAGGGTATTCAAGAACATTGCTCTGATACCATGATAATTTTGCAAAATAGACAAAAGGAGATTTGAGAGAGAATCAAAAGGGAGGCTAGGTTTTCATTATATCGAAAGAGATAAAAATAAGAGTACAAGAGCAACAAAATATATAGTCAAAATAATGAGAGGCTAAAAGACTAAACTACCCTTACATATTAATAAAACTTATATTATTAACAAATCTCTACATGCCCACACACGTCCTGTTGTGCTGAGATTACGGTGTGGAAGACTTTAGTGTAAGTCTTGTGTGCTTGAATAGGATATACTAGAAGATAACAATGACACTTGATAGGTTTCAAGAGGTAAATCTTCTTCTATTAGATTAATATATATAAATTATTAGGTCGTATGTATAAAATAGTTTTATATATAGAACTTTTGTAATATACTGGGGCCATAAATCGCATTCCGCTGCGTACTCGGAAAATTTGTTTCCAACAATTAGTACCAAAGCAGTCTATGTATGTATATATATTGATCGTTGTATGGGATTCTTTGCATGTTTACAATAGATGTTGATATATATATAATATGTTTATGAATGAATTTGAATTTGGTCGTTAATTATATGATCTCTAAAGATTCTTTTTAATGACATTTTTTTTTCACTCTTGTTTGAGTAAGTTTTAATTGCTCTTACGAGAGCCAATTTAGTTTTTGCAATTTTTTTGTGGTTCTTGCGTGAGTTGTATTTTTTTTTTATAATCGATTGTGTGTATATATAATTATATATGATATAATTTATATTTATGTTAGTTACCTAAATGATAAAGTAAATGTATATTAGATATATATTGTTTATTGTTTTAAAAACCTCATTTTTTATGTAAATTATTTACATAAAATATTTATTCATTAAGTTATATATGTGACATATATTAATTTAATAATATATATATTAGATATATAATATGGGAGTATTCTATGGTAGGGGCTTCAAAAAGAGTCCCACTGACTTGTGAACAATTTTTTGTGGGATTTTTTTTATGATTGTGTATATTGTAGTTATTTAGAGCATCCTACAAATTTTCAGAAAATTTCGAATAATTTACAATGCCAAAACTAGGTTAAAACATGTTATTTTCCACTCGCATAAAAAAATTAGTTACTTGCGCAACAACCTGTTTTTAAACTAGTTTTCGGCACTGTAAATTATTCTGAATTTTCAAAAAATTTATAGGATGATCTGAATAACTACAATATACACGGTCATTAAAAAAATTGTGCCAAAAACTGTTCATGGGTTGAGAACACAAAAAAGCTTCATCGGTAGGGCTCTTTTTGAAGCCTTTACCATAGAAATTTCCTATAATATGTAACTAACTAATAACATTATATACGCTTTATATATATTGATATATATTGTATAAATAATATTATATATATAAGTTACGTGTACGTAACAGACTGAGAGACTCAGTCTTCTTCCTCACCAACGGTCGATTAGCACCACCACAGTGGAAGTGATCGACAACACTTATCCTCTTCTCCTCAGCGTCGCTTCACGGTGGTGACTTGTACGAGATCGAGAGAGTCCCGACTTTGCCACCATTCGACGATGCGGGCCACCACCAACACGACACCCTCTCGGGACCACCAACACGACATGTAATATTCGTTTTCCCGGAAGGACAATTTCGTAATTTTTTCTACTATGTGCATCTTTGTCATATTTTTTTTTCTTTTCCTTTGATAGAATATTGGATATGCATGATTTCCAATGGCGACAAAATTTATGGTTTTTTATGTTTAAATATCTTGGAAATGATTGTAAAATCTCGGCATGTGCATAATGCCAAATAAATAAATAATGACTCCGGTTAAAGTTATTATTTATTTTATGAATATTATTATGAGTATAATAATAATAATAATATGGTATGAATTTTTTTTATTTTTTTGAGTTATTATATTATTATTATTTAAATGGATTAAATAATAGTAATTATAAGCAATTATGAAATGACTATAACGTCCCCATTTTTGGGATTTGTTGAGGGATATTTTGAGGACATTTTATGATAAACAATATCCCAAATATCTGATTAAAAATTCATGATATAACAATGTAATGCCCCAAATTTCCTAATAAGGTTTAGGACCTTGATTAGGAGGCCGGGAGGGCCATAATTGATTTAATATGTTATAAAATGAATTTTTGCATGTTAATGTGAATTATATTATTATATGATGATAAATGCATGCATATGGGTGTACTTATAATGATAAGGGCATTTTGGTAATTTGGCCTATTGGGTGCATATTGTAATTTGTGAATGAGATTTCATTATTAGGAGATATATTCGAGCTATTCGACATGAGACGGTCGTATATAATGGATTAGCGGTTTTGTCATAACGGGGTCAATTTTGGGGTAATAGAAATATTTATTTGGTGATAGATTGGGAATATTTGAGATCATGGTGAAATTCTGGAAGTTTTGACTATAGTGTCCCCGGGGGGTGTTTTCGGGACCCCGAGCACTAGGTTTTATTAAAGGTTACTTAAGCTTGAAGTAGCTTGTCAGATAAGAATGTACGTTAGAAACTTCTCGTTCTCTCTCAAAACAGTCCGTTTTACCGTTTGAGCCTTTCTGAGGGAATCTTATGTTCTAGGAGTCGAAATCAAGCGAGGGTCGAGGCATAGCAATCCTAGGAAAGATTAGAAGCTTCGTAACCGAAGGATTTGACGAGAAACAACCCAATCGAAGGTAATCTAAGTTTGAAGTTTTAAGTTTTTTTAAAGTTTTTAAGCTTAGAATTGGACTTTGTTAATTGTTGAGTTTTTGGTTGGTTTGAGCTTTGGGTTTTGAGGGTTTTGGAGTATTGGGAAGCTTGGGAACTTTGATTTGATGATTGGGGAATGTTTGGGTGTGTTTTTGGAAGATTTGGAGTGTTTAAAACGCGTTTGGGAATGGCCCAGGGTTGGGGGCCGCGACCCTAGTTTGAAGAAGCAGGTGTCAGGAATTTGTCTTCGCTGGGCACCGCAGCCCTTGATGGAGGGAGCCGCGGCCCTTGCCTCAAAGAACCCTGGGGGCCGCGGCCCAAGGTGCTAGGGCCGCGGCCCAAGGTGCTAGGGCCGCAGCCCTTGCCCTGTTTTCACCCCGTTTGCTCGTTTTGACCCCGGGAACTTAGCTATGGGCCTCGGGAGTGTCCCTACTACTTGGATTAGTTTGGATTGATCTCTTGGGGGCTAGATGTTGGTGTGAAACCTTTTATTATCATGTTATTGATGGTGTTTCATACTTGGTTATGATTAGGTGACCGCTAAGGGCTTAAAGGTTGATCGTTCTCAAGGATTGTTCTTATATTGGTACTAGCTCGAATCTGAGGTAAGAAAACTGCACCCTGTGTATATGTGACATGCATGGCTATTATGGATGCATGTTGGTTGGTTATTGATCATGACATGCATGGATATTATGATGCATTTTGATTGGCTATTGAGTATGACATGCATGGCTATGATTGATGCATGTTGGATGTTTAAATGTAAACATTGTTAGCATAATGAATGCTTGGCAAATCTTGCCCATTTGCATATGCTGTTGTTGAGGCATGCTAGATAATTAAGTGTGATGCATGTAATGCACGAGAAACATGTGATAGGGCATGCCATGAACGATGAATATGAGATTGGTCAGAGCTTGAGTCTCTAAGTTTGTGCATGATCATGACTGTGCTAGAAACTGTTTAGTAAGCATGATGAATGCCCTATTCTTGGATAACTGGCATATGATACATATTGATAGCATTGCTTACTTGTGTATGGTACTGACTAACTAGTCAGATCGACAAAAGTGTTAGTATCAGCTGTGAAGCTGTGACTTACTTGTCAGGTTCGGCAGTGATACTGGACACAGGTCAGGAAGCGCTGACTTACTTGTCAGAACGGCCTTAGCGTGAATCACGCAAGCCAACAGAGATTAGATCTAATCGATTACTAGCATTGAATGACTCAAGGAGCATAATGCCTGACCGACCCTGAGGGTCGATGAATAAACAGAGCTTGAAGGCTAGTGGCTTACCTATCAGCCACTCTCTTGCTAGAAAACAGAGCTTGTAGGCTAGTGGCTTACCTAGCAGCCACTCTCCCGCTAGAAAAGAGAGCTTGGAGGCTAGTGGCTTATGTAACAGCCACTCTCCCGCTAGAATCATGTGATGTGCACCCATTGGTTTGAAAGCTTTATATTCAGTGTGATTATAATGATAATCATTTGATAATGTTTATGAAAAGTGTTATGTTTTCTTGCCGGGCTTCGGCTCACGGGTGCTATGTGGTGCAGGTAAAGGCAAGAGGAAGCTAGACCATCCTTGAGTTGGAGGGCTTAGGTGATGACGTGTACATATGCAGCTGCTCGTCCGTCATGGCCGAGGTTTAAAGTGGAACTAGGGTTGAACCCTGTTTTGCCGCTTAGAACGGCCTGTTGTAAATGTTTTCTGTAATAGACTCTGAAACTTTATTTTCGGGATCCCAATGTATATATTAAACGTTTTAGTGAAACGTTACATCCTAACCAAATTTTTAATCCCTAAACCGCTAATCATACTTAGTTTCACGATTTTGGCCAAATGACTCGATTAGCGAGTTTAGCACTGTTTACAAGGCACACCGTAACGGTCCCTGGAGTTTGGGGCGTTACAAACAAGATATTATTTATTTTAGTTGTTTAATTTTTAAAATAAATAAAAAATCTCTAGTTTTGTGGGAATTAGAGGAAGAATCGTTCTAATATCAACAAGTTATGTTTTACTCGTTTATTTATTGTTATATCACGATCAAGAGAGTTCTGAGGGAGAGAAACCGTTTTTTTTCACAAAACCTAGAGAGAGAAAGCATAATTTCGGGTTTGGGAAGCTTAGGGAAAATCTGGGTTGTTTTGATTATTTTAGATACATTATTTATGATCTAAGGAAGGTTTTTGATGTGATAAAAGGACCTAGAAGTGTTGTTTTCGAAATCCACCATTTTTTCACCATTAAAGTTAGGGTTTTTGCATAATTTCGGATTTGAGAGTGTTTAGATGAATTCTGGGTGTATGGAGGCATGTGTACAAGCTTAGGGGACTCCAAGGATTAATTTTGACGTAAAGAATCAGAGTTTAAAGGCTTAGAACGCAAAGTGCATTTTTTTGCTCCATTTTTGGCGGTACACCGGACTTGGAGAAGAAGACTTCGGAACAAGGGGTTACAGACATCCTTTTGGGTTGGGGACTATTGTTTTGAAGTTCTGGACACAAGGGGATCATTTTCCAAGCAAGAGAATGGTTGGAACGCAGAAAAATTCAGCCCTAGAGTCGCGATATCTCCGGAGAAGTCGATCTGGGCATTTCCAGAGGTTTTTTTTTTTTTTTAAAAAAAATTATTGTTTTAGATTCTACATGATAATTTAGAGTGTTTGGTAAAGTTTGGTATTTTTTTGATAAATCCTTGATTTATTATGAATTATTTAAATTTTCTTAGGAAATAATTATGAAAAATACTTAAACTGTTCAGAAAATTCTGAGATAATGTTTGTATGATCTTTGATTGATACCAAACTGTTCTGTATGTTTAGATTGAAGATGTAAACGTTTTTTGTAATTTTCATGAATTTATTTGGTTATTTCTTAAATAATTATAGAAAATACCTAGGCTAATATAAATGACTCTGAATAATTATTGTAAGCATGTTTAAGGATTAGAAGCTATTCTGTGCAATTTGGGATAATTATTTACTGTTTTATTATTTATCTTGAATTATTTGAATTAAAATGGGTTATCTACGTAGATAAATTATAGAAAATAACTTGGTGTTGCTAAAATTATTGTTTACTGTTTGGGCACTGTTCTTATGAAGTTAAAATGGTATCTTAGTGTCTGGTATTGATTTAGAACTATATTAGGTTGATTTGTTATTTTTGGTTAATTATTTGGTATTTTATGCATGTAAAAAAAAGGGGTAATTTATGCATAAATAATTACAATAATTTGTATACATTTCTAAGTTGTTTAATCATGTTTCATAATCTGTATAAATGGTTAGGAAGCATGTTAGTTTCTGGTTTGGGTAATTTTATTGAGTATCCAATAATTATTTTGGGAATTATGTATAATTAAAATGATAATTATTAAATACAAATAATTATAAGGAAATAATTAGTTTAATCTGACTTTATAGGAGTAAAAATAAACTTAGAATCTGATTTAGTAAATTGTGGTCATTTATTTGATTATTTTATTATGATCTATTTGTTTTGTACATAAAGATGATAAGAAATGTGATGATTAGTATTATTGGTTGTAATTTTGTGGTGAAACCTTGATGTGGTTCATAATTGTGTTTTTAGTGTGTCATTGTATTGTTGGGTGTTTAGGATCTAGTTCTCAACAAGGACACTCAGCGAGGGGTTCGAGGTAGAACAAAGGAATATTTTTGCAATTGAGGTAAGAAGAGTGGACATCTACGCACAGGGTGTATGTTTAAGCATACAACCTTGTTTCTTGCTTTGTATTTATTTATGTTATGTGGTTGATTACTGTATACACTTAGTATTATTAGCATGAGAATAGTGCTAGGGTTTTCACTGCTTGTGTGAACATAACACTTGCATGTACACTAAGAGCTTATCATTGGTGAATACAACTTGTGCTAAGTGAATGCCCCGTTGGATGCCAAGTGTGAGAATAACAGGAGGCAAGACATATTACATTTCATGTCTGATTGATTATCGTATGTGACCATAATGTGGGGTATGAGACTTTATTTGTTAAGTGTGTGAGTATAACTTGCATTGTATCAATATTATATGAATTGTTATTGCTTAAGGTTTTGATTAAGCTATGTTGTATTATCTGGTTAGGGGGGGTTATGTCTATTAGCTCATGGGTACTCTGTGTGCAGGTAAAGGAATAGCAACGTAGTGAGTGAAGCGGGCTCGAGGCATGGATGTTACATGTTAGTGGAGGGTTCACAACGTTTTAATGTTTTAAAGACTTATGAAATTTTATCACTTTTGGACTATGTTTTTTTTTTTATGTTAGATTAAGTTTTAAGACTTGAAAATGTTTTATTTTGAAGAAATAATGAGATCTCATGCTTTGTTTATTTCAATAAAATAGTATTTTAAATGGTTATTTTATTTATTGATTTAAATGGACTTTCATAAGTGACGTCTCGGGAAATCGGGGCGTCATACGACACCCTCCCAGGACCACCACCACGATAAGCTTCTCGCCACTGCAATCGCCATAGACTTCCTCCCATTGCCAGCAACCATCTCCTGCCACGTAAAATTGACATTTGACGTTTCCTTATTCTCGGAAGCTGTTTGAGCTTGAAAGAACGTTCGACGTTCTTCCGAGATGATCTTGGTCTAACAAATTTCACCTTGACACCACCATCTTCGACGGAATCCGATTGGGTTAGACTCAGAGGTGATCAGGATTAAAGAGGAGAACCTTGAAGCTAGAAAAATGGCAGTCATGGCTGCTCCTCGATATTGCATGGTTTCATGCATATTGTTTTTAGGTTTGGGCCTAAAGTGGTATTTTTGAAAGAGAACTTTACATAAACATGGAAAAAAAGTAGATGAGTTTTTATATTTATGGGCAAAAAATAAATGCTACAAAATATGTTGAATTTTAAAAAAAAAAAAGCTTAAAACATGGGAATCCCATAAAATATAAAAAAAAATTACCATATTTTTATACAAAACTCTCTCATACTTTCTCATCCTTTTATTTCTCTCTCATGTTTATACTCTTCATTTTCTCATTTCTCAATCTCTCATTCCTCACTTGGTTCTTTCTTCTCAGCCCTCCACAGAAGACACGACCTCCGCCCTCCGCCGGTGACGCAGCCCCCCATCCACCGACAATGATGCAGCTCCAACGCCCTTTGGTTCTTCTTCTTCTGGCGGTGGTGGTTGTTTTAATGTTATTCTTTTGGTTGTTCTTGTTGCTCTTTTTTTTTTTTCATATTTGGTTTTGCATTTTAAATATGATTTTGCACTTTAGATATGATTTTTTTTATTCCAGCCCTAATTGTAACTTGGTTACCTGTTTAAGTAACCAAGTACTATGGCGACTAATTCTTTTTATTCATATTTTTTTTTAGACTTAATTGTAACTAGTTACAATGACGATCAATTTAGATTTTTTTTAGATCAGGTCTAGATAAGTAACTAGTTACCATCGTAACCATTTTTTTTAAATCTAATTTTTTCGCAAACCTAGTTGTAACACCAGTTACGATTATAATCATTTTAGATTTTTTGTTTGAATCCTATTTGTTTTCTGGTCTGGCTAGGTAACTGGTACCATCGTAACTAGTTAATTTTCATATATTTTTTTTCAAACCTAATTGTAACCAGTTACCTTCACGATCAATTTAGTTTATTTTTCTCCAAATCTCACTAAGTAACCAGTTACAATTTAACTGGTATTTTGATAATAGTACATTACTAAAAAATCAAAATTATTTTTATAGTTGTAACCAGTTACTACAACACCACATAAAAAAGAAACGCAGGTTTTTATAGATATAACCAGTTACCACACATCACTAAAAAAAATTGACAGTGGCAAATGATCCCTACCATAAAAAAAAAATCAAAATTGTTTAGATAGTGGTAACTGGTTACAACAAAGAAAATGTCGATTGAAGAAGATAAAAAATATAATTAAAGAATAAAACAAAACATTTTTCAATATCTGAACAAAAAATAAATTAAAAATAATACCTACAGTTACTGAAATACCATCACAAAAATTCAAAATTAGCCAAAATAATGAATATAATTAAATATGGTAAAACTAATAAATTATTACACATACATGGGAAAAAAATCCCATAAAAAAGCAAGAAAACATAAAATACCATATAAAATACACACACAAAATGTCATATTTCTCAAAGTTTAGAAAAATTTCCCATATTTCATGTAAATTCCTCTTTCTGAAATATCACTTGGCCCAAGTGTTATTTTTAGAGAAAAATAAACCAAATGATATTTTTAAATTTAGTCTAAAAACTAATAGTATTTATGAAATACTAATTAAGTCCAAATATTATTTCTGAATAATTATTTGGCCCAACGTTATTTTTATGAAAAATAAAGATCTATTAGTTGTTCTTAAATAAAATTTAAAAATTGTGGTATTTTTGAAATACTTATTAAAATTAAATTTTAATACTTTTTAAATAATGAGTTTGACTCATGGGTAATGGAGAAGTTATGGAAGCTTAAGAATGATGGAGAAGAAGTTGAAGACCCATTTTTTTCTAATAGATTAGATTTATTTTATGGGTTGTAATTATCCTTAGAGACCTGGTCAAAATCCAAGTGTGCTTTATTATATGCTTATTAATATGATTAATAATATGTTCATGCATATAACATGTCATACATGAATCTCATTCAATTTATATTTAAAGCATGCATCTTATTTGATTAGAAACATGTTTTCAATAGGATCAACATAATTGATTATTTGTTCATGTTTAATGTGATTAAAAGGAGACAAATAATTAATTTAAGTTTAATAGTTAAACTTGGTAAGTCACACCTAATGGGCGTTTGCTTTATGTTAGACCCATAAACCAAAATTAATAAATGTGATTTATTAATAATGTAAAGGCATTAATTATAATCTAGGTTCACCTAATAGTTTTAGGGTCAATTTAAAAATTGATTTAAAATGTTTAATGAACATAGGCTCAATGTGATTGGTAATTAAAGCCATTTACATATATAAAATTAATTAGAATAATTTTAATTAACTTTATTCTAATTAAAAAACATAGGATGTTTTGAGAAAACATATATTTTAAAATAGTGAGTGGGAGAGAGAATTATGACAATAATTCTCATGGTCTCCATTATTGGTTGAACATCGAGAGGCATAGGAAGGGCATCGTGTCGCCTCCGTTTGCGGCCTCCCTAAGGAAAATCTTCCGAATATGTTTATTTTATCTCAAGGTTGATTTCTCCTACGAGAATAAGATCACTGATATATTTCAAGTTTTACTGACCCTAAGGCACACTCTTGAGTTAAGTCATTGATCTAAAATAATGGGTTACACTCACAAAGATGAAATTAGGCTTTCGAGCGAACTAGTTCATCTTGACCAATTTAACGGTTGTTCGTAAGTCGAAAGAGAAAATATTTGATTTTAAGTTTCATCTTATGAATTTGAGATTGTCTCAAAATTAATTTGAAATTAATCTGACCTACCCTAAGGCTGGTCCATTAATTGTCAAATTAATTTATCGTGTTTTAGCAACAGTTGTTTTTTATGTGTTATTTTGAAATTTTTGCATTCATGCATCATGTTTACTTTACTGAAACTCGATATTTATATTTGATTATATTAAAGATATTTAGTTTATTATTTCAACAGTCAATATCTTCAATTAATAACCTCTTTATTATTGTTGATTTACTCAACAAACACAAATTAAAATGGTGATAATTTCATGTTAATATTGTATTAATGTGAAAAGTATAAGTTTGTCTTGAAAGAGGAATGTCCTCAAGTGCCAGCTGCCACAGCAACTAAAGAACAAAAGAGAAGTACCTTAATTAGATATGATCTGATGAAAAGGCTCGTGATTACGATATGATGAAAAGGCTCATGATTACTTACTGTTAGGCATGCCTAATGTTTCTTATTAAGAAACATGAGAGGTGAGAATTTCATATTTTGATATGTCATTCTATACATGCTATATTGGAGATATATAGCAAAGTAATATTAATTACATAAAAGCCAAGAATTTTGTTTTCTCTCCAATCTTGCAAATAAACACAAAAAGTAAATTTGATTTACTTACTTTAAAGCCTATTAGTGGGAGATTTTTGTCATCTTGGATAGTTGACCCGAGAGCCACTAATCATGCTTATTATTCTTTATGGAAACTTAGTATTTTAAAGAAGTTTGATGAAGGCAATGTGATCATGAGAGTTGGCAGTGATGTCATTGTTTCTAAAAACCTAACGAACGATCGATAAATAATTTGGAATTAATTACATAGCTAACCCTTGATTAAAATGACATACAATTTCTCAAAGTGATGATACGTATATTTGGCGTCTTAGGTTAATACATATCAATATTGATAAGATTAGTAAATGATATTCCATTAAGAGTGCTAACAATTAAAACTCTTCCAGTTTGTATATCATGTTCGAAAAGATAAATGACTAAGAGACCTTTCTTTGCAAAGGGCCAAATTAATAACAACTTCAACTAGTATATAGAGATGTCTGCAGTCCTTTCATTGTACGAGAAAAAGGACATTATGAATACTCATCATCTTTATTGACAATTATTCGAGATACGTGGAAATCTAAAACTTTTAAGAAGTTCAAAGAATTCCAAATGGAAGCTGAAAAGCTGTTAGGGAAATCACTTATAACACTTCGATCAGATCGAGGAGGTGGATATCTTGATTTGAGTTCAAGGTTCATCTGCTGGAGAATGGAATTCTATCCCAACTCACAGCAACTGGAACACCATTGCAGAATGGTGTTGCAGAGAGGAGAAATAGAACCTTATTAAATATGGTTAGGTCATTGTTAAGCTACTAATTTATGCCACTCACTTTTTGTGGAAATGCACTTCAAAGAGTGGTATATATTTTGAATGAAGTTCCATTCAAGTATATGAAAAGACACCTTTAGAGTTGTGAAATAGCACTAAAACTAGTTTACGCCATGTTTGTATATGTGGGTGTACCTAGGAGTGAACATTTGACTCGCAAAACCTGAAAACTCGCCCGACCTGAACACCGAGAACCCAATTTTTCAAAAAACCCGTTCATTTCAGGCCTAATCCGATCTGAACCTAACATGTGTTGGGTCAGATTCAGGTTCTAAATTTTTGCATGCACGAATTCAGGTCGACCGAGTTTAATTTAAAAAAAAAAAACTTGAACTAAAACCCTAAAAAATATACACTTTCTTTCTTCTCTTTCCCTCTTACACTCACGCACGGGGGGAAGCCTCTCTCTCCACTCTACCCACACACATAAACGGCACGGCAGCACTAGCACCTGCACCAGACCAGACCAAAACTTCCTCGCCCTCCCTCCCTCACGGATTCACCACCACGACCTCTCTCCACTGTCCTTCTCTCTCACGCACGGGCAAGACCCACCATAACCACATCCTCCCACAGCCATAGCAGACCCCGCAGGCGCAGCCAGCAACCAGCCATCTCCTCCCACTGCCGGTGCAGCCACCATCCAGCCAACCACCTCCTCTCCTCCCATACTACTCAGTGAACACACCTTTAATTATTTATATTTGATATGTAATTGCAGTTTGTTTAATTACTAAATAGGTAAACCAATACCAAACTATCAATAATTTATTTTATATAAAAGCAAGTAAATTAATTAATTAGTTAATGACAACAATGTCAAATTTAACTAAAAAATATATTATTTTTTGTTGTAATTACCTTTACCAACTATTGCTTAATAATGACCACACATTTATGTTTGCTTAATTGTTCTGTTTCCATGTACGTAGAGTAGAGATAGGCAGCTACATAAATGTGAGAGCTAAGTAACATCTTCTATTGACCCCAATATCAATAGATATTTAAAGAATTAATGATAACTATTAATTAATAAATTATTTTTTTTATTTACATATTGGAGTGAAGTCAGACTAGTCTAAAGTTAAGTCAGTATTTCTACTTTGAAGCTTGAGGTAAATATATTATCTTTGTTTATTAGGTTTATTGTAGTGGATTATCTTTGTTATACTGGATATTAGGTTTGTTCATTGTTGTGTGATGCTTTATTGTAGTGGATTATAGGCTTGTGTGTTGCTCTGTTGTAGTGGGTTATACTTTATAGGCTTGCTTGTGTGCTGATCTGTTGTAGTGGATTATAGGCTTGTGTGCTGCTCTGTTGTAGTGGATATAGGCTTGTGTGCTGCTCTGTTGATTAGTTTCTTCTTAAATATGTTGTATTAGGTAATGGATATTGATGAGGTAGATGAAACTCTTCCTCCGATAGATGATCAATATCAACCACCTCTCACACAGACTAAAAACCCTACTCATCCTACTCCTACTGACAAGGATAGAAAAACTAGGGCTAGAAAGAGGAGTAGACCTCCCATCCTTACTAGGAAAACAAAGGGAAAATGGTCATATGTTTGGGATCATTTTACTAAGGAAGATCCTCCTCCACCCATGGCAGATCCTAAGGAAGATCCTCCTCCCCCCAAGTGTATATGTAATTATTATTGGTCTAACTTCTTGTGTGACACTAGAAAACATGGGACTAGTCATTTGTGGAACCATTTTAAGAAAGTATGCAAGCCAAGTTTGTTTAAGATTGATGAGCAGACACAAAAGACTTTAAGCTTCCAACATGTAAAGGGAGGGAAAGAGGAGGAAACAAGCTTAGTAGCGGTAGCTTATAACAAGGAAGCTTGTAGGGTAGCCCTCACACAATATATTGTGTTGAATGAGTTGCCATTTAGACATGTCGAGGGTGAAGGGTTCAAAGGATTTGTTAAAACACTCCAACCTAGGTTTGAGATCCCTTCTCGAATGACTGTTGGTGGGGATGTAATGAAGTTATATAAGGAGGAGAAAGTGACATTGAAAAATATTTTGAGCCGTGAGAGGATATTGATTACTACCGATACTTGAACTTCCATTCAAAATTTGAATTGCATCGTCATCACTGCTCATTGGATTATCAGAAAAAAATTATCGATTTTTGCCAAGTGGTAGATCATAAAGGGGAAACCATTGGCAATGATATCGAGTTATGTCTTTTAGAATAGGGCATCTCTAAGTTGTTTACCATTACGGTAGACAATGCTTCCTCTAATGATGTTGCCATTAGATACTTGAGGTGGAAGTTCAAGGAGAAAGTATAGGGACTAATTTTGGATGGAAAGTTGTTACATATGAGGTGTTGCGCTCATATAGTGAACCTAATTGTGACTGAAGGGTTGAAGGAAAAACATGGTTCAATTGCAGCAATTAGAAATGCTGTGAGGTTCATTAGGACTTCTCCTTCTAGGCTAAATTTTTTTAAGGAGTGTGTGATGGAGGAAAGGATTGAATATAAAGGTCTTCTGTGTTTATATGTCCCAACAAGGTGGAACTCCACATATCTAATGCTCAATTGTGCAATGAAATTATGGAAGGCATTTGACAGGATGCAATCAGATGCTAATTATATGAAATATTTTGATGAGGTTGACAAAGATGGAAAACCAAAGGAGGGCGCCCCACTGATGTTGATTGATAATGCTCTAGTATTTTTGAGGTTTTTGGAGACTTTTTATGAAATAACATTAAATTTTAGTGGGTCTACTTATGTTATTGCTAATAAGTACTTCATTGAGATCTGCAATATGCAACAGGAGTTGTATGACGTAGCAGTTGACGATGATGAGAACGAGTTATTAAGGACATTGGCAATGAGCATGGAACTAAAGTATGACATGTATTGAGGAAAGCTTGATAAATGTAATGAGGCACTTCTAAATGCCTTGGTCCTTGACCTAAGACACAAGCTTGAGTATCTCAGGCATTGCTTTAATGCTACTTATGATGAGATGATGTGCAAAGAGATGGTGAAAAGGGTAGAGAACACAATACATGCAATGTTTGATCAATATAATGAGACAACATCAAATCTTCATCCATCAACATCTACGACTCAGCTACAGTCTTAGTCTATTGTCAGTGCTTCATCCACATTCGTCATGCCTGTTAGAGGTCGACCTACTCCCAAGAAGTCACATAATTTTCATGATGAGTTTGTGGCACAAAGATTGGAGAAGGATGATAGAATGACAAAAAGTGAGGTCGATAAATATTTGGAAGAGGAACTTGAGCGACCAAGTGAGAATTTTAATGTTTTGGGGTGGTGGGCTGGTAGTGGGTGCAAGTACAATATCTTATCACTCATGGCTCGTGATGTGTTAGCTATACCAGTTACCACCGTTGCTTCTGAGGTGTCATTTTCTATAAGAGGTCAAATTTTAGATCCTTTTAGAAACTCACTAAGCCCAAGGATGGTCAAAGCATTAATTTGTCTCAATAACTGGTGGAGCAGATCGCATCAACCCATCATTGTTCGAGACTATATGGATGAAGAAGAAGCGCTTCAAACATCAGAGTATCTTGAGTCTGGTAATTTATTACACAAACATCAGAGTATCTTGAGTCTGGTAATTTATTACATTTTATTTGGATTTTCAAGGTCTAACTTGAAACTTATAACTTATAAATATTTATTTTAAGTGTGTGAATGTTTTTATAATCTAATATTTATCTTTTATATTAATAACATTTGTAGAGATGACTGATGATCCTACAAGTGCTGGGCCAACTTCATCTTTTGTCAATTTTCACTCTACGACCTCATCAACTGCACAACAATCTACGAATTGAAAGAATTGCTTGTAAGAATTTAACCGTGCCTTATTTTACTTAGTGTATTGTTATTTATTATCCTTGATTTCTTTTCTTTAATAATTTTTGTTTTATTTGAACATTTGAATTTTGAAAGGAAGGAAGGAGTGGTCATATGTACTACTAATCTCTTTCTTTGTATTTTTAATTTGCATGGACTTTATGTTTATGGTTGTAGAGTTATTATTATGGTTGTAGTTAACTAGTTATGTATTTTATGGACTTTATGTTTGTTTATGGTTGTTTTTTGTTACTTTTGACAATTTTATGTTTGTAATTTGGACTTTGGACATTAGACAATAGATAATAGGTAAGTGATTGGATTTTGGACTTTATGTTAAAGTGTTTTAGTATATTACTTTGGTAGTTTGTTTCTTGAAATACATTAAAGTCACATTTTGTTTCTAATTTCTAATTTTCTATAAACTTATGTTTCATGATTATATTTTTTTTCCAAAATTTTTACCAAGACCTAATTTGTAAAAAAATAAATTTGTAAAAGCCAACTTTAAAAATTAAAATAGTGTAAAAAATTGGTATTTTTGAAAAATTGGGCTTTTCGACCCAAAGCCCAATTGGCCCAACCCAACCCAAAACCCAACCCGAAACCTAACCCGACCAATCTTGCCCAAACTCGAAACCTGAAATCGAAAAAAAAACCCAAAAAATTTGGACCAAATTCAATACCACTTTTCTCCACACAAAACCTGAACCCGATCCACCCGAAAGCCAAATATCTGACCCGTGTGCACCCCTAGGTGTACCACTCACATTTTCTTTCAAAACAAAGACTGGGAAGTTGGACTAATAGTCTGAAGTTTGCATATTTGCTGGCTATGCTCTCTAAATAAAAGAAGGTTACTTTTATAGTCTTAGTAAGGAAATAGTGTTTGCAACCTTTCTCGAACATGACCAAAAAGACAAACTTTATACCTCAAAGTAAAGTTGTACTTGAGGAAATTAGATTCTAATAAGATTAGTTAATCTGTACCATAATGTGATGTACAACATCAAGAAATTATTAATTCTAGTCAGAATACCTGAGTGCCTTATTGTAGTGGGAGGATTGTAGGACAATCTGTTCGCTATGAACACTCGACATAAGTTTTAGTGTTAAACACGAACTAGGACAGTCCATTTACTTTAGAGAAGGTAATGGATGATTCTGACAAGATGCCATGAACCAAGAAATAGAATCAAGGTATTCATTTTCTATCTAGAAACTTGTAAGATCCACCTAAATAAGTCAGACCCATTGGATGTAAATGGATCTTCAAGCAGAAAAGAAAATGTATATTTGAAAGTACAGACTTGTAGCCTTGCTCAAGTCTATATACACTATTTTATCTATTGCCACTAGTATTGGACTATGAGATTCAGCAAATGACTGTCAAGATAGCATTTCTGAATGACTATTGTGACAAGACCATGTATATGGTCAACCAGAAGGGTTCAAGGAAAAATATCAAGAACAAAGGGTTTTTATGTTGCTAAGGTCCATCTAATGAACTAAAGCAAGCATCTAGGTATTGTAGTCTTTGATTTGATGAAATGGTGAAAACGTACAGTTTTGAACAAAACATTGACGAATCATGAGTTTATGGACACATCAAAGAAAAGAAGGAGGTTTTTATATTGATCATATTTTACTCATTACGAATGATGTAGAAATATTATCAAGTGTTAAAGAAATAGCTAGGTGTGAAATTCCAAATGAAAGACTAGGAAGGAGTAAGCTATGTTCTAGGCATTTAGATCCTACGAGATCATTAGAACAAAGCTCTTGATCTGTCTCATGCATTTCATATTGATAAGGTGCATATGCATTTTAATACGCGAAACTCCGTGGAGTAGTGTCCTAAGACACCTAGTGAGGAAGAGGATATGAGACAGATTCCCTATGCCTTATTTCTAGGCAGTCTAATGTATGTCATGTTGTATACGAGACCTAGCATTTGTTATGTAGAAGGGATGGTAAGTCATTATTAATCCAATTCAGGATTGGAGTAAAGCACATTCTCAAGTTTCCTAGGAGAATGAGAAACAATATATTGGTATACTCAGGAGTGAACCTGGACCTCAATGGATTCATTGATTCTGATTTTTAATCAGACAAAGATGGTTGAAAGTCGACATTGAGGTCAGTGAACCAAGTGACGTGACTATTATGAGAATAACGTCAAAACAGAACCTTATGGATCTGTTAAACAAGACTTTATCTGCCAAGTCTTTTCAAGGTCTTGGACTAAGTATGTGATTGAAGAAGATGCATCATTTGCTTTAGGGCAAGTGGGAGATTGTTGGGCATAATTCACTCAAAGCAATGAAAGTAGTTCATTATTTATGAAATTTATAAGAGAAATATTTTTATATATAATTAATGTTTATTATTATTGAATAATATTTAGATAAATATCAAAAAATTCCCAATTCATTAATGTAGCTATAATATTATATTGGTACGAGAGGATTAAAATTATAGATAATGAATTAAATAGTCTGCACTTTATATTAAAGTTATGGAATCTTTAATTAAACATTGCTAGAACGGTCCACTAGTATTATGAATACATGTGATCTAGATTCGGATCACTGGTGTAGTAGGACATCTTAGTGGAGGTGCTTTATACAATAAGATTGTATAGGATTGGACCAGATATGTATTTAACTCTTAATTAAAATATTGTTTACCATAAAGAGTTATAATCATATCACTTGATGATCATATGCAAATCAATCTAAATCCTGAAGTTATCATGAACTCTTGTTTACGTTATTTGGGTCCTTTGATTCACTCGTTAGGGTCTGTCAGAATGATCAGACTAAAAACTTTTGTTTCGGGGGCTCATTAACGTAGATGGCTGGGGACATGATTTACAGATATGAAATCCAATCCTTCTTCATAAGAAGATTGAATAATGGTTCCCTTAAGTGTTAATTCTGGAACTGGACAGTTTGAGGCCTCTAATTTATAAAAGGTTTATAAATTAACTGTTCTCTAGTGTTTTAATGGTACTTAAGGATAAAAAGGTAATTAGAGGGGTAAAATGATAATTTCACTTAAATCTAATTATGAACCAATTATTGGAGGATTAAATTACATGAAGTGATTAAGACAATGGACACTAAGTACTCAGTAAATATAAGTATATAATTGCAAGAGTGCAATCCCATATTTTTAGTGGAATAATATTATGATTAATAAATAAGATTATTATATTAAAGGATTTTAATTAATAATCTAAATTTATTGGAGCTTGGAATTATAGGTCCATTGGTCCCCAGATCGGCTCTATAAACACTTTACAGGGTAAGAGCATCAATAGAACAAGTATGAGTATATTTGTCAAGAAAATTAGTTTCTGGGCAAATATGTAATTATGAGATAATTATGGAAAATATATTTATTATTTAATTGATTGTAATTTTCGTCATTATTAATTAATTAAACAAAATAATTATTTTTGAATTAATTATGTCATTTTATTTTGAAATAGTTTGAGAAATTAATTTAATATTTAAATTTTAGAAATTTAAATTTAGATAACTGATTTGAAATAAATCAGATATCTTATTTGGGTTGTTAGATTGGTTTTGAATCAATTAAATATATTTTATTGATAAAACCCTAGATGACTAATATAAATATATAGATTATTATATTTCTCTCAAGAGAAGATATAGATCGTAATATTCAGTCTGACTAAAAGAGAGAGTTTTCTCAGGGAGAAAAGTAAAGAGAGAAAAGAAATTGTTTCAACCTTCTCTTTACCCAAAACTCATTGATCTCATGTGTCAAGAATATCAATGGAGTCCTAAATTGTCTTATTGAATCTCTACATGCCCACACACGTCCTGTTGTGCTAAGATTACGATCTGGAAGACTTTGGTTTGAGTCTTGCGTGCTTGGATAGGATGATCGTTTATTATACAAGAAAATAACAATGACACTTGATAGACTTCAAGAGGTAAATCTTCTTCTATTAGATTAATATATATAAATCATAGGATCGTATATATAAAATAGTTTTATATATAGAACTTTTGTAATTTAGTGAGGCCATAAATTGCATTCCGCTGCGCACTTGGAAATTTTGTTTCCAACAATTGACCACTTCCAGATGCAGGGATATTTTCAGTGGGTGCAACCATTTTAGTGATGGACGGAAGGTTTGAAAGAATGCTTAATGCTCAGAATGAAAGCACCAAATTTTTTACGACGTTTTTCGTCAACCAAAATTAAACAAGTGCAATTAAGCACTTATGAATAATAAGGAAGAAAAGAAAAGATAGAGCTTTTTTTACATGGTTTAGTAGTTAAATCTACCTAGTCAACGAGTCACTTTTATTGATATGGTCTGCATTAAAGCTTTAAAATAAATTTCAAAAAGTTTGACTACAATATTTGTCCATTCAAATAAATGACTACTATAAGAAGTTATGACCCCGAAAACTGGGCTCGTCAGGTGTGAGCTCGGAACATATGCGGTCATCATATGATCCAACCGTCGGACCTCTTTGAATGACCTCGAGGATGTGTAGCGTCTAATATTCTTTGAGCTCGCAATGGCATGGTACGACACTTGAATATATTTTTCACTGATTGCCTTCAAGCGAGGTGGTTCGAGCTTGGGAAGTACAAGCTCGAATGTGACAACATCGTCTACATATACCTGTTCCGAGCATAAGCGAAGCTGGGCGGCGAGCTCGTGAATGACTCATGGTCTCAGCAAACTCAATGCCAATTACTCATCTCGAAGATTTGATGAATCATCTGGGATAATCAGTTATGTTTGAACACGTTTATTGTTGTACAATCCTTATATCTATGGGATATCATTTAATCTGCTATCCGTTCCTGATTATCATGGGAAATTTCCATGTATGTAGGATGTCAATTAAATCCTATCATTCAATGCATTATATTAATTGATTTACAGAATATCTTCCCGAAATATGTGGGAATGAATTCTGCAACCTTCTCTATAAATAGAGAAGGAAGCACCATTTGTAAAGGACCGATTTTGTGATTTCTTGAGAGAAAACTTTGGGAAATTCCTCTCTAAAAAGTTCCCAGGAAACTCCCAAGTCTTAGTAACACAGACTTGTGGACTAGGTAGAGTTAACTGCTGAACCACGTAAAAATCCTCTGGTTTTCTTCTTCATTCATTTGCACCAATATTTCACTGTTTAATCGCTCTACTATTTAAGTTGACGAAAAAAGACATCAACAGTTTGGTGCTTTCATTGAGAGCCATTAGACAATACGTGTATGAGTTTGTTCAGTCAGAGAGCCTCCCAAATCAACAATGGCAGCAAATGATCCAATGTTCCTGAGGTGGAAATTTTAGATGAAGCTGAGTACCCTCGACGCCGTGGAAAGCAGCCTTTGGTGAATTCAGACCCTGATGAGAGGAGTGGTTCATCTGACTCGAGGGGACCACCAGCCCCCAGGGACGACGAGGACATGTACTACAATCCTGAGCGATATGTCCCGATAGTGGAGCTCAAAAATCTTCAATTGCGAAAGCAGTTGGTAGAGGCTAAGAAACGCGACGAAGAGCTAGCCAGAGTAGCTGCTGAAGCACAGGTGGCTCAAGCTCCACCTCCGCGAAATTCCCAGGCTCTGCCTCCGCAAGACTTTCATGTTTCACCAGGTAGGCCTTGAGGACAGCCACGCAAAAACGTCGCCACCTGAAGAGTGGAGCAACCTCTGCCTCCAGTGGAACAACCTACTCCGTCAAGAACCCGTTGAAGTAACCAGGCTGAAGGCCCTGCCAACCCAACTACGGAGGCACCTGCCGGGTAGGGAATAACCAAGCTCCCTCGGAGGCTCGGACCCGAAATCTTGGTACCGTGCAAAATATGGCAGAACTTGATCTAGCAAACTCAGGGCCTTCTAGGCCCCGTAATGGATGGCAACCGCCATCACCAATAAGGCACCCACCATCACCAATATGGCATCCCTCATCTACTCGCACTACACCAAAAAGGGCATAGGATAACACTAAAATCTAACAAAATTAAAAAAACGTATTATGCTTGGTAAAAGACCACCATAAGCGGGTGACTCAAAATTTTGGGCGCCAACATTAATTTGTCACGTTTCTCTCCCAATTTCTCTCTTATCTATTTAAAAAATTTATATTAAAAAATATTAATAAAGTAAAAATCCCTAAATCTCTTTTTCTTCCTATACGTGCCTCTCTCCTCTCAGTCGCCCCCTTCATATTTCTCTCTATTTCTCTCAAATCATCTCCTCTCAAGCTCCATGTCTCCTCTATCTTCCTCTCTCACTTCCATGGGAGACCACGACTACACTCATGGCGGCGTGCAGTGGCTCACAACGATGATGTGCGGTGGTTTCCATGGAAGCCGAAGAAGATTGACAGATGGAGCTAGCTCGGTGGTTAGTGCTCTGCCCACTGTTATTGAGAATCCAAGCCCACCCAAATCATCCTTCAATGAGGTATGAGATGATTTTTTTTTTAGAAAAAAATTGGGTTTTTATTCAATTTGGATGATGGTTTCTGGGAAATTTCTAAAATGGGTTTGATGGATTTCAACAGTTGATTGAATCATTAATATTAGTGGTTTCTCTAACCACTCCCATTCGTATAGTGCTAACTAAGCAGAGGAGACGAGCCAGAGTTCAAAGCAATGTCTCCTAATGTGACTCACTCACTCTCTCTCTTCCGATCTCCTCTCTCCCAAGTTATTCGGTAAGCCATGAATTTTGGATAATTATACATATATATGTGTGTGAAGAGAATGTGTTGCACTACAAGAAAAAACAGTATTCATAACACTTAAAAACTGCTAATCGGGACTATTGATAGCACTTCTGAAAATGCTAACATAGCCCCTGTTATTAAAAGTCCAGTCTTTTCTATAACAGTTTTTGAATGTTATGTTCAGTGTTATCTTAAACTATTCAATAACACATTTCTAGGTGCTATAATATTCAAATAATAACATTTAGATAGAATTTTTGGTTATAAATTTGAAGTTTAATCTTGTACTTTTTTCATAACACTTTTCAACTGTTACATTTGATTATTTTGATAACATTTTTAGTTTGTTATATTATATAAACCATAACGATTTTTTACGCTTATAATATGTTTTTAAATCATAACATATAGTAATAAAATTTTAAATTTTATTTTGATAAGTATACTTATATGGTTTTTTTTTAATTAAAAGATTTTCATTATTGTATTTTGATAAAAAAAAATTCAAAATTAATCATAAAATGTAATTCTCAATAGATTGATAAACCATAAGTATTACATTAAACAATAACTAATTCAAACCATGAATGTGTCTACTTCATGAGAACTTAGTTCTAACTTAAGTTTGAAAGCATAACATAATAAAGTTTTATAATCTTGAACAATTTTTCTTCAAAAATGAAAAATAGAAACATTACAAGATACACAAAAGTAAACCATGCGTGAAACTTGCTCCATCCTTCAATTCATCATCCTTTGTGCACTTGCTCCATATCTCTCTTCAACAACCTTATCCATTTCCAAATTTAGTCTAAAGCTCTTCCTCTTTTCATTGAGGAGTTTAACTAATTTTCCTGTAGGTATGTGTTTTGGCCTCTTTCCTTTTGTAGATGGAGGTGACATATTTTGTACTTGGCAAACTCTTTGAGTAGTTTCTGATCAACCGTTTCTATAATTAGTACGGATTTTGATGAGTTACAAAAATCATATATAACAACATATTATCAATTATCACAAAAAAAAAAACTTATAATAAAAGTCAAAAAGAAAGAAATAAACAGTCATTCTTGGCATCAAAGAAATAAAAATTCAAAGTTTCATACTAATAGTAAAAGAGCGGATAAGCATCTCTTGGTCCATTTTTGCCACTTTTATCCTCGTTATTTTATATTTAATTTTTCCACTCTAT
Organism: Humulus lupulus; assembly: GCF_963169125.1. NCBI lineage: Eukaryota > Viridiplantae > Streptophyta > Magnoliopsida > Rosales > Cannabaceae > Humulus > Humulus lupulus. Next base: position 81,825,154 of record NC_084800.1, read on the forward strand.
AAAAATGTAGAATTTTTACATTACATACGACTGTTTTAGTAGCCACTGCCAGCAAAAAATAAATAAATAAAAGACATATGTTGACTAAGAGAATATTCTTAGTGCCAGCACTTAGTCTACTTAGTTACTAAGAGAATATATATATGTGAGAAGGGTCTTTACTTATGCCTTGTGTTCTTGTTTAGGTTGTCACAGAAAGCGGGTCTTCACAACATGGGTTATGGTTCTAATAGTGGTTCTCAAGATGGAAGAGATGAATGTTAGTTTGATGCTAAGGGACTAAATTGTAATTTCATTGTGTGGTTCAATGTAGTTTTGCTATTCTTGTTTCTTGTGAAAACAAACAATTGGAGCTGCTTAGGCAACTGGAAAACCAGTAAGATTTCATTGTGGGGTTTCCATAATGTCTATCGACTTTCTTTTAATTTTTGGTGTCTTTTCTATAAGATACATGTATGACAACTTCAAACCATTATTTTGTTTTATAAGATGAAAATCACATATTCTTCCCTATATTTTGACTGTATCCCAAATGCTCGACCAATTTTCCATTCTGTCATAATTTCTCTATCAAGCCATAGTGACCAGCAATTGATTCTTTCAAGCCTTATTTTGTTTAATAAAGAAGAATAAGGACGATTCATTAGTGATGGTTGGTACTTTCTTCAGCATTTACTAAACATGTTTATGGTATTTTTTTTTCTTTCTAAACTAGGCTCATTACCTAACCTTACAAATTTGAGGACTATAAAATTATAGCAATTGCTATGTAGGACCTTAGGTACCTATGAGGGACTCAAACCTTAAACCTTGCGGGAGCAAACTACATGCCTTACTGTTTGAGCTACTGCTTTTGGGCACATGTTTGTGTTATTTAGACCAATAGCCACCCTCAACTGTCTCATGGGTATGTTTATGTTATTTAGACCAATAGCTACCCTCAACTGTCTCGTTTAACCCTGAAATGGAGCTTTTTTGTTTCTGTCATTTTTTTTGGGAACCATATGAATTCTTATTTTCTTTCTATTTTGTTATTCTACTTATTTGGGTGTTTACATCAGAGTCATTTATAGTCCTCCGGTTTATATTGAAGAGGTTTGGTATGGTCATTTATAGTCGTGTGTCTTACATTGAAGAGCATCTTTCTGGCCAATAGCAGTGGTTACTATGTTCTACATCTTTCCTGATTTTGATTGTTTTTAGTTGAATGAATGGATTGTTCAACTATATGTTTTCCCTCACTAATTTCTTTTCCTTTTTTGGTCATGTGGAATTTTGTTTCCTATATAAGAAAAGTGTCTTGGGCTTCTCTTTAGGCATTCTTGAAACATCAGAAAAAGGTCACCAACAAGGCAAATTTTAGGTGAAGTTAGGAGTACCTTGAGGCCATTTTTTTAATGTACATTTTTCAAGTAACTAGTGAACAATTTGAGAATATTCTCTACTATTCTTACACTTTGGGTTGCTATAGTTTGCAGTAGTTTAATGTGGCTCTTAGGATGTAGCTAAGATGATTAATATTATATAAATATATATATATATATATATTTTTTTCAATTCATCTCTGTTTCTTATCAAAAAAAAAAAAAAAAAACACATCTTCACAACATTTTACCTTTCATGCTACCCTTGGCCTACCTTTGAATGTGCTGAAGATCATTTTAATTTTTAGATCTTGTTCATGTTGCTTTTTTATAGTTTTCTTATCTCTAACCTTGATGCTGAATTGTGACTACATTTTTCAGGACGCGAAAGAGCATCTTTCTGCTCTGGCTGACAAGCTGGGGTCATCCTTAACAGATATAGACGTATGGAACTCAATCAATCCTATGTTTTCCTTAGTACTAGCTTTATTTGAGTTGAATAATCATTGTTTCATATTGGCTTGTCACCTACTCATGAACTCATGAATATTGGTTATTACATTACATCTTATGAAGCATATTACATTAAATCTTTCATGTTTACAGAGGTTTAAGAAAATAGATAATTAATATATGGTAATAATATTGATCCTCTAATCTTTTATAGGTGTATACAAAAGGGATACTAATATTTTGAAGTTTATTAGATATACATCAAATAACTAACAGAAAATCAGAAAACATTCCAGCCATATTTATTAATCAACCATCAATCATTATCAATTCAAAATATTCAAACAACACGCAAGTTTTCTTCCTTATCTCACCGCAGCACACAATAATAATAATCTCAGAACCTACTTCACTATGGATGAATATCTAAGATATTCAAACTCCTCTAACATTTGCAAAGTATTTTAACAAAAATAAAAGAAAACATACCTCTTGCAAACTGCTGCAAATAAAGTTCCCTCCAATTTGAAATCCAATGAAGCCACTAAAATGAAAGCAAAATTACATGAAGAAGAGTGATATTGGTTCATTATCAATGGTTCAATGGAAATAGATATTAAAAATGATAGGTTCATATACAGTTGCTTTACCACCATGGACTGTCTTGACTCTTGAGACCAATTTTATTCCCATATAAGCCTTTCTTTACATGACTTATAGCAGGGAGAACACATTTGGATTGTTCTGAGGGAAATCAATATGGAAAATTTGAAATGTGTAAATAAGGACTCGAAAAAGCAAGATGGAAAAATGTACATATTATCTGTTTTAGCTCATGTTTATTTTCACCTTGCTGTGGGGATTGTGTTTCTTATGGCTCTCAACTGTTAATAACAGTTGTGTCTAGATTTAAAAAAAAAAAAATTCAACACTTATACTCACTTAAGGTGGTGTCTTTGGTGTTATACTTATATGAACTCCTTATTTCATGCTTTTTACTAAGTTAGGATAGAGACTGTATTTAGAATATTATTCTCGTTAATTAGCTATATTGATAAAGTCTAGATATAATATTTATTAGTAGAGTCTAGATATTGTTTTTCTAAGTTTATAAATGGTGGTATATACATATTGTTATTATTATAATTATAATATTTTTATTGAGAAATTTGAAGAGCTAAGCAAACCTAATAGACAGACCTATCATTCGCACCGCAACTAAGGAAGCAATAATTGACATAACTTGTGCAAATGACCTAATCCATATACCAAAGTAAATAGTATGCTTCTAAGATATTACCTTGAAGCTCCACCATGGCCTTCTTGATCACAGGCTTAAACTTTCCTGAAAGACATGAGATTTCCATAAATTTCAAATAAGAAACGAAGCATCAAGAAGGGCAATGAGCAGAAATTTTCAAATATTTGTCCAAAATTATCCTTGCAAACTTTTATTTACAGATGGCAGAGAACTTTGATGGATGATAATTAAATTGAAGTGTATAAAAAGAACATCTAATATACTTTCTCAATTAATTTAGGCTAAAGACATTAAATACCCGAAAAATTACATGAACAAAGACATAGATATTATTTACATACTCAAATGATCATTGAATAAAAATATAATAACCTCCTTTTTTTTTTGATCAAGAAGAAAGGATAACTTCATTAATTAAACCAACAGTACAATCAATACATCAGTAAAACAGCAACAAGAGGCTAAGCTACAGCCACTACAAAACAACCAAACACCAGTAATACTACAAACCAGAACACTAACTACAGAGGCTAATAACAACAAGCCTCACCAAACTAGCCAAAACAACAGAAAAAATGAGAAGCTAGCAGACCAGCTAAAACTTCAAGTTGTTGCAGCAAACTGAATTATAAATCGATGCTCCTTAGCAGAAAGTTTATGATAATAACCTCCTTTAGTTCAGCTCTTATTCTGTTTTTTTTTTTTGAACAAAGAAAACTAAACCATCTTATAGATTTCAATGTTATAATTATTTAACATATTTTGGTTTCTGTAGATGAAATTTGTAAACCCAATAGAGTTACAGATTTCACATATACTCAACACCTATCTCTGAATGCAACAAGCATCTTTTTTCTTTGTACCACTGTCTCTGTGATCACTCATTCTATGATCTTTCGGATGTTGGTAGCTAAGTCAACAAATTATACATATTAAACATATTGACTATATCAAACAAATAATAAGCATATGAATTACATATGGAAGAGCATGTAAAATAAAAAGGTTAAAAAAAAGTATTATTTACCATTCACATAAGCATACATGATGGAGATAAATAAAAATATAGAATAAACAAATTATATAAATTTATGAATTAGTTTAAAAAAAATACTTTTAAATATAGAAAACTCAGATCTTGTAAAACCTCAGAGAAAGTCCTGATGCTTCAAATTTGAAAGTATTAGTGTTTAAAATTGTTATAGAATAATATGAAATGTAGATATTTGACAAAAAAAAATTGTCATAAGATGTGAAATGAAAACAGACTTATAATCCGCCTAACAACTTCTCTGATTTTATACCATTTCAATCAATATATTGACCAAAGCAAAAAAGAATTTATTGAAAACAATATAAAGGAGAGAAAAAACTAACATTAAGTATTCAGAGGTGCTTAAACACTAAATATGCAAACTATTAGAACACTATAATAAAGGTTGTATTGTGAGAACTAACCCAGTACATAATGTCCTTTATTTATTTATTTTTTGAGTTTTTGCTTTACAGTGGCTCTTTTCATCTACTTTTATTTTTATATATATATATACATATATTTATCATTCCTACAATGCAAAAAAACATAAAGCTATACATTATTTCCTGAAATTTTCAATCACTTTAACCAACACATTGACTTCAAAAATTTCTCTAGGTATCACTACAAAAGAAAAATGGTCACAAGTTAGTTCATACAATACAACAGTAGAATGAAGTAATTAAACACCAGTTAGCAGAGGCGACGTTTATGGAATCCATATTGTGTAGGCTTCGGTCTTACCTCTGCTTTCTCTCGAGGATCAGCAAGTTTGGGGATATATTTTAAGGCCTCTCCCTTCTCATCTGCTTCAATGCATGCTTCAACGAATGGCCTAAAACCTATTTGATTCCAAAGGGAACTTTTCTCATGAAATGGTCAAGAAACAACAATATTTATACCTAGAGGGCTCCCTGAAAATAAGTAGCGAACCCCAAAGATATCCCTCCTTTCACAATTTTTTTTTAATCTTTGTTACATTTTATTTATGCTTCCACTATGAAGAACTCACAGACAGAAGTAAGCGGCACAGCTTACATGCAAAAGAGACTTGAAAAATATTCAAATAGTAAGAAAAATTACCAATGGGTGGTCTCTTTTCTTTTGAGAACTTTTCTAGAGCATCCCATTCTCTGATTGTAGCCAAAGCAAAAACTTTAAGCCAGTACCATCTCTTCTTAGAAACCTGAAACAAGTCCAGAAGCAAATAATAAATAGAAATGATTACAGATTACATATGAATTGACACAAAAAGGAGCCCCCCATTGACTATCGCATAACATTTTTGAAGTCAATGTGTTGGTTAAAGTGATTGAAAATATGGTTAAGGAGCCCCCCAGTGTATATATGGATATCAATAAGATGATTGAATGTAAAAATTATTGAGAGAGAGAGAGAGTTGTGAGAGGTTAGTTGGAATGATTTTTCCTTGTGAAAAATGTTCAAGTGATTAGCTAGTATTGATCATCATTATTAATAAGCTTTCTAACTATTTGGGAAAGTAAATAATATATAGTTGTGGATATGGGCCATCATTGCTGCAACAAGCAGAAAGTCAAGAGAGGCCTTTGGTCACCTGAAGAAGATGACAAGCTCCTTACACATATCACCTCTCATGGCCATGGCAGTTGGAGCTCTGTCCCAAAGCTTGCAGGTTCTATTTCTTTTGCTCTATCTGTAAAAATTAGTGATTTTAAAGTTTACATCATCTTTTCTTATATTGTGAGATGTATAATATTTTAAATATGTATATATATTTCAATAATTTGTAAATATAAATGAATAGAATGAGTACTAGAGTGCAGGATTACAAAGGTGTGGGAAGAGCTGTAGATTAAGATGGATAAACTATTTGAGACCAGACCACCTCATTTTGCTTCATTGTTAAAAAATCCTTGCTCTTGCCATCTAGTGGAGATAACAACAAGAAGTTAGACAGTGTTCGATTTGACAAATCATGTCTGTAGATGGCTTAACGCAGGCTAGTGGGAATCATAATCTAATTTATACCGAGTATATTAATATAAAGCAAACTGCTTATGATTTCTATACGGATAAGGGGGAGCATGCAACAGTACTCTATCAACTAGTGAGAACATAGCAAAATAACTTAAACTCTTATAAGTACAACACGACTCTCAACTCTCAAATCTGACTATGCATATCATCAAAACTTATATCAGTTGACAGCATATAAAAAGCACAAATTTCTCCGAAAAGAAACACACACAACAATCCCATTAATTAAAAAAAGAATGGGTAACTTCTTTAGAAAGGTTAGCCTCTGCCCAAACAAGACAAGAAATTTGTGTTATGCTTTTTAAAAAGTGAAAATTTCACCAGATACAGTCATGCATAAGAAGAATCTAATTCCTTAAGCGTTACATATTTATAAAAGTCCACGATACTAATCTCAGACATGAAGCAAATAATACAAATATTGAAGAAACCCATATCAGACTACCAAATAATTCAACAACACACGAAGCTATATCAGCCAAAACATAAAAGTTCAATAAAAATAAAGGAAGATAGATTGAGAGAGAAACCTGTGAGATCACCAGTGATGAGAACCAGAGAAGGGTTTATTAAGATTAAGAAAGGCTCCTTCACACAAGAATAAGAACAAATCATTATCGATACTAAGGATCCATGGGAAATCAGTACCTTCTCTTGCTGTAAAGTTACGTGGGCGTGAGGCAGAGAAGCTCCACTCTGGAGCGTGACTTTGTGAGGCGGAGAAAGAGCTCGACTCTGGAGCGAGTCTTCGCGAGGCAGAGCTGAGTTAAGGGCGGAGAGACTTCGTGAGGGCGGTGAGGGCGGTGAGGCAGAGATGAGTTGAGGACGGAGAGACTTCGTGAGGGCGGTGAGGTAGAGATGAGTTGAGTTCGGTGAGTCTTCGTGAGGACGGAGAGGGCGGAGAGGGCTTCGTGAGTGAGAGATGGAGGCTGAGAGAAAGGATAACTTAGAGAAAGGCTGAGAGAAAGGGAATTTGGCAGAAATTCATTTTGCCGCCTGAGTTTTTAGTCATATGGCGCAAAAAACAGACCGTGTGTTTTTAATCCCCACTATTCAGTTCCGTGTTTTTTAATCCCCCACTTAATAATAGCACTTCTAAATATATGCTATTCTTTAATGTAATATATACTCAATATTGTTGTAGTGTTGACTACTTTGAGCAATTCCATTTTCTACTTCTACTCAAAATGTTTGCCGAATTGCGATGATTCAATTTTTGTCAGATCGTAGCTAAGACCTCTGCTACTATTACTATGGTTGTTCCTGTGGAAGAAGCCATTGAGGCGCTATCTACATTCTCACTCGAGGTTTTTCCTGTGAACACACTTTTTTTCATTTCTATTCTTGCGAAAAATGATTAATTCTTTTTTTTTTTTTATGTATGTATGTATGTATGCATGCATGCATGTATGTATGTATGTATGTTTGTATGTATGTATGTATGTATGTATGTATGTACGAGACTTAAATTTAGCTGGTGTATTATTTGTAATTTTTCTGGTTAAAATTTGTTTGAGATGCGATTATCATGTTAGCTTGGTGGAATTTGAGGGGCAATTGAATGAATTTAGCTTGAGAAATGACCTAAATGCATGTACATTTTAATCAATACATGTACGAGGGTTGAGATTTGAAGTGCAGTTCATTCTGTTTTTTATTTCTATATTTGCATAATAATTAATAAATATTCATAGGATGAGCAAGCAGAAGTGCAAGGACCAGGAATTTGGGTGTTAACAGAGAGAGGTGCAACTAAAAGTCCAATTGGTATGCGAATTTTTTATTTTCATCGTTTTTATTTATTTATTTTTCTATTTTGATGGTTCTGTGAGAATAATGATGGAATGTTTCTTTTTATGTCGTGGGACATAAAAAGCTCAACTTAAATTTCATTAGTGCTACTTCAACAAGTTTAGTTATCACTATCCTTGCTTGAAAAATTATAGCTATATTAGCGTTTTAAGTTAATAGAATTTTGAAGTCTAAATGAAAATTTGCCATGGTTTTCTTAGTGTTAAATGGTTGTGTTTGTAAAAGTTTGAAGTATATCTCATTTGTAAACTATTACTTCATTGTTGTAGAGTATAATGATGTTTCAGCATATCGTCTATCTCTATCAGAAGATACAAAAGCTCTTAATCAACTGGTATGGAGCTCTTTTTGTTCCTAAGGGTATTCTAAGAGCTATATTCATATAAATAACATATAATGTTACTTTAATGCATTTATTTATACAATAGTTACAATGATTACCAGTCTCTTAATCTTTTATTCAATATAGTTTAATCACTACACCAATTAACCCTTTCTACAACACATGATGATAACTTTTGTAAAAAAGTATTATAATAAGTGATGTAAAATACCGGGAGAGTAAAATTTTTTTAGACCAAAAATTAGGCAGTAGCTTTTCCTAAAAGCCCGTATAATCTAAAAATTTTATTTACTAAAATTTTGGACAGTCGCATTCCTCTTTTGCTATCATTCCCCTTTCATTATGAAGAGACTCTCTTCATTCCCCTTCTCTACTAAAATTTTATAAATTTGTGCTTCGATTCCTCTTGTTGTCTTCACCATCTACCGTCATCTTCAACAACTCTGATTATCTTTGCAAGTCTTCTATCGTAAAAGAGAAACAAAGTGACTCTGGCCGAACTTGATGCCGGGCTTCTTCTCGGTGGATTGCCATTATCATTTTCTAGGTGTGCTTCTCTCTCTACTAATTATTAATTAACTAGACTTCTCGGACAACTCTATAGGTCTTTCTATCAATACATATTTGCAATTCTGTCAATAGAATAATAAAGATTATAAGACCAGTCTCCTATCGGGTCTAGTAATGTCACTCTCTACGTGGTAAGGGCTTTGTTTAGGGTTTGGATCTTCATTTTGTTTTTGGATTTTTTCTGCTGGCCTTTTAATTTTTTTTTTATTCTATTGACATTTTCCTTTGTTCTTATTATTGTTGATTTTCATTGGTTCTCTTTGGTTTGGAGCTACAGTGAGATGAAATATTAGGATCTTTTTAAATAAACTTCCTTTTGAGATTGCTTGGTTACAAAAGTAAAAGAGAAACAAAGTGACTCTGGCCGAAGATGATGCAAGGCTTCTCTACGTCTGCCATTATCCTTTTTTAGGTATGCTTCTCTCTACTAATTATTAATTAACTAGACTTCTCAGATAGCTCTATGAGTCTTTTTGTCAATACATATTTGCATTTGTACTACTGTTATCTTATATCTTGTTTTACCATCATCATATTCATGTGGGCTTATTATTAATTTAACATATTAAGCTTTTTTTCTCCATTACTTATTCTATACTTGTAGTTTAAATCTTAACACATTAAAGAAATAAGCATTTAACATTTATTTTGTAAAGTGACCTTGCAAGTGCTTCCCACGCTTATGAGTGATATAGTTTTTTTTTTTTTTTTTTAAAGTACTGATATAGTTTTGTTTAGAGTAAGACTTATGTTTATGATTATGTTCCATTTTTACATAAATGTCTTCAACAATACTAAATGACATGTCGACCTTCTAATCCACTTGGCTTTGGTGTCAAACCAAAACAAAGATTAATGAAGACAAAATTACCCCAAAAAAATAAAAATGTTCAATCTTTTCATCTCTTAATCAGAATAGTTCTCATCTAAAATCCCTTTCAACATCATCATCTGGACTAACCATAAGAAACACCAGTGGTAGCACTCCCCTCAGTTACTGCATCAACTCAGAGTAGGCTCTTTCCAAATCATGAAATCTGAATAATCCAAAATCACACAATAAAATGTAACTCAAATACAATCAAACGTACACCCTACAAACCAAAAATAATTATTTGTCTCATAATAATATAATATTGTCTCATAATAGTAAAATTCTCAGCCATGTTTTCTATTAATTCCTACACCTTCCTGGGCAAAAAATTTGCATAGTTTTTAGTCAAGAAATAAGAAATTGATGAAAAAATGTCTTAAAATGGGAAACAATTCCTATGTCAATGAAACTATTTAACATGTATATAATATAGCAATACATGCATAAAACTCTACAACATCATTGTTTTTACCAGAAAACTTTAGAATTAGTTTGTTATGAAATGCACAAATAAAGATCATTACATGGATCAAAGAAAACACATGAAAATAAAGAACACTTACTGTCTCACCTTCCTACAACCAAAGTCTCTTACAATCTGAAAATATGAAAATGTAATCATGAGCATTCTCTTTACTCTTCCAAAAATAGTGTTTCCAAATTGTACAACACACAAATTGAAGCTGGTAATTCTTGGAAATCAGTGTTTTTAATAAGGATCATTATTATTTGCTTTAGCTGTGGTTCCAAGAAGATGCCAAGAAAGGTTTCTTACGAGTTAGGAGGGAGTTGAGTGGAATGATAATATTCCTATATATATATGTATTAATTAGTATTCAATGGATTGGTATGATGGTATTCATTCATATTATAATAAGAAAGCCTTGGTTTTACTTGAGCAAAATGTAGCAGAGCTAAAAACAGAGAGAAAAGACAATTGCTTTGTGTGTTTGTTGACAAGTTTATAGTCAAGAATTTATATAATAGATACATGAGTACACACACATACATATATGTATATATGTGCATATAAAAGTAGCTTGGTGAAGATTAGTATATTTGATATGCGCTTTGAGTGAATAATGCATAAGATTATGCATATAGCAAATCACCAAATCTATTAATAAGAATTCTTAAACAAAAAAATACCCAAAATAATTTAGTAAAAAGAATAAATGTAAGCTGCAATAAAAGGAAGCTACATACTTCAACCAAAACTAAGATTAGAAGTATAGTGCGCTCACAGACACAAAAAAAAAGACAAAAGGAAAAGAAGAAGATTATTATAATTGAGGGTTGTGGAAAAATAAGTACATATATTGTGTTTGTTGGCAGTTGGTGAACCAAATAGCTAGTACATACTTGATATAGTGGTTTCAATGTGAAGGAAAGCTGGACGGCTTTGCCTGCCAACACCTGATATTCACTGACCAAGATATTACTAATGAAAGAATTTGAAATTTTCAATAATGCCACAACTATATATAAATATATAGGTTTTTATTTTATATATGACGTTTACCTTATATATGAATTCAGAGCTCAAGTAATTTGTTATCTCGTTTCTTTTATTTGATTTTTTTTTTCTTATGTTTCTATTTCTTCAGATTTGAGACTGTTACTAAAATATTATGTATTTTGATGGATTGCAACTTACTGATATAGGTTGTGAATGAGTTCTTAAGGAGATGAGATGAGTCAGAATGGTTAGCCTTTGTGATTTGGAATTTGGGTTCGAAGTTCAATTTGGTTTTGGTTTGTATGCAAAATTGTGGGTCAATTTTATTATGTTACTTTTAGGTTCATCAAATGGTATTTTTATGCTAATGAGAAAAATATTTTCAACAACCTGAATTACTAGTAAAATGATATGAATCAAAGTGTACTACTTTTATTACATTCTACTAATTTCTAGGAATTTTGTATCTTGTTCATGGATGTATTACATTTCTGTAGTTAATATATCTCTTGTTGGTATTGCTCTGCAGGTGCTTTGCTGTCTATATCACCACTCTTTCCAAAAAAATATTAAATTGTTTTGGCCAAATCAGGTACAGTTTAGTGAATATTGATTTAAACTTTTATGGTTCACATTTGAATCTCTTCTGATGGTTGCTGAGTTATATGAATTCAATTCTAAGTGTAGACATATCAAATGCAACAAATACTTAATATATATATATATATATGCACACACACATATTTATATATAGTGATCTTATCATGATTGAGAGAGATAATAGATAAATATTGTGATATATATATTATTGTTTCTTTGGATAGTCTGATTCCACCATACTGTATTAATGCGTTTAAAATATATCAGATTGTAATAATAGAACAAAATTGATAGAGGATCAAATATTGCATGAAGTCATCCTCATCCCAACCACTTGAATAATTCTTAAAACATGAATTATTTTCTCATCATATCCATACGTTTAATAAAGAACCTAATACATAATTTTTTTTGAAAAAATATGTCAAAAAACTGATGGAAGATAAATTAATATCTAAGTTTAAAAAATATTTTATCAAAATTCTGCCCATTCTACTAATATGTGATGTTTGGATTTTTTTGGAGTAAAACCTGAAATAACAAAGGAACATGAAAAGATTAAGATGTGACAATATTAACAAAAACAAGTATGCACATATCCATTTTCCCACCATGAACTCAATACCAGATCTCTACCCAGAGCCCTAAGAGTGTCCTACTCAGCATCAAGAAGCTTAACCCTTTGAAACCCATTCTGTCTCAGAAGCCTCACTACAGTACTTGCTTTTGTCCCCCAGTTTGCACCTATACTATTTTCACTACTCCACACCATAGAAACTAAAACCAAACACACTAATCCAAAATCACAAGTTACAACTTACTTAAATCAAATCAAAGAAGCTAAAAAATACTAGGTTTACTATATATATATCTTTTTTCTCCAACTTGGTAAGTCAACAAGAGTGAGAAGAAGTGAAGAAGCAAGAAAAGGAGATCCCTTAGATGGTTTAGCATAGTAGCAAATACACAACATCAAAGCAGAAATGGAAACCAACCCATGATTAAGTTGAACAACTCTAAATTAATGCATGCATGAGCCTTGTTTTTTAGTTCTCTTAAATTTTACATCATTGAAAGAATGGGAATATGCTAGTTTGTTTAGAATGAACATTAAGTTAGGTGATTAATTTTCCTCATCTTGTGTATTTATTTGGTATTTCTATTTTTGCATCAAATAGTCTTGTGACTAAGAAAAGACAATTCATTATAATTCTTTTTTCTTTCTCTGCAAGCTGTTAATCTATTTAATAACCCTTGTAATATTAATTATCAAGAATTGACAGAAGTTTAGGTTTATCAATTTAGGTAGGATTTTTAAAGATTGATTATAAGCCCCTGAAGTTTCGTTTTATTAATTTAGCTTGGACTTTTAAGTGTCTATAGTTAATTCTAAACCACCTCTATGTGTTCTGCAAGGTGAGAGCTGCATCAGTAACATGTTTTGCAGGCATAACTTCCTCTGTATTATTCTCTCTTGCGAAGGAGAAACAGGATTTCATTCTTTCTGCTGTATTAAGCGTTCATTATGTGTTTTTGACTTGTTTCTCTTGGAAATTGATTATTTGCAGACAAGTTTATGCTTTAGAACTAAGAGACTTTACAGAAGCTATTTATTATTTTCAACTACTTTATTTGAAAAGTTATTAATGTATTATACTTTTCCTTAGGCTATGCTGCAGTCTCTGAATCAGTGGCATTACTAACTGATTATGCTTTACGTCTATCAAATGATGGAGACAAGGTAATTATTATTTTTACAATCACCATGCTTGAATTTTATGTGTTTATATGCATTATTTTTTACTAATGATATATAGAGATGTCATTTTTCCTGTTTTGTTAGACATATCCTGTAAAGTATATGTTAGTTATTGGAATTTTAATGAAGCAATAATACAAATCAAGAAACTTCTCTTGGTTACAAAATGCTTGAGTAGAAAGTATTCAAGATAAATTTGTATTTTAAACATGCTTTAGTAAAACTCTTTGAAGAGGAAGATATATATTCATATGATATTTAGTCTGCTTTTTTTTGCTCAATGTGCATAGACTAATCTATGTTAGCAATAAGATATCAAGTTTGTGAAAACGACTCAACAAGTGTGAGCACCTTTTCTTGGATTTATTTTTGAGAAACAATGGAGCAAACAAAGCATTCTATTGTCCAACTGCATATTTTCTTCTCTTTATAAACACTGCCCCTGTTTTTCCTATAGCATCTAAATTAAGTTGAGAATATTAGATTAAGTATAATTAAGTTGAAGGATATTACACTTTCATTCAAATTTTAAAGTAAGTTTTATTTTCATTACTGATAGCTCTTCTCTCACCTCATTCACATTCTCTTACAATCTAGGTCTTTTGGAAAGAGTCTTAGAAATCCCATGTCCTTTTGGCCAACTGAGATGAGTAGAACGATCTTATTTGCTCTAGTCTCCATTGTCAGCTCTCATATTAGGTTCATTCTCTTTCATTCTTTTTTACGTTCTCTCTTATAAGGGTAGAGGTAAGTTTTCTGTGGTTTTTTTTTTCCTTTTTAATCAAATAAAGTCTTATGAGTTTGATCTGTTCTGACTTTATATGGGTGTGTTCTATTATGAGTTTCCAAATATATGGATAAAGTTTATGAGATATTCAAATTTTATTCAAAGCTTCTATGAATGTAGTTAATTTACCACTTTTTTTTTTTTTTTTTGCTAGATCCATTTATGATTGATTTTTGTAATTCTGAGACTTTTTTGGCTGGGTAGTTAGTATTTTATTTCTCATGCACTCAAGGTGTTTGAAAAAATTGCCTAAATAATGAAAATTAAAAACAAATATGTGTCCTCTCCACTTTCTTCTTCTCACCACTTTCATAAAAAAAATATTAAATAATCTATTGATATCTATGAACTAACTCTTTTTTGTCTTCTATGCCCCAGAGATCTCTTTCTTTTTCGCCATGTATTTTTTTTCTTTTCTTAAGTTTTATTTCTGATTTTGTTTTTTAATCCCAAATTAGGGGTTAGGGCAGCATTGTCTTTAATGATTTATTGTTCATATATTATATGCATTTATAACTTGTAAGAATCATATAGTAGCATACAGTAAAAAATAAATAAATACCATTCCTTGACCATAATATTTTGAATCAATCATCTCACTTTGAATTTAGGGTTCTAGAGAAAATGTGTTTATGAGAATGGGTGAGAAGAGTGTTTTTTTTTACTTTACAGAAATGTCAATGAGTAACATTATATTTTAAATACTAATTCGTTATTTCAATCAAATGGACCTAAGAGGGTAGCTCAAATGTTTGGGCATGTGGTTTGCTCCCACAAGGTTTGAGATTTGAGTCCCTCCTAGGTACCTGCATAGCAATTGTTACAGGATCCTAGCTTTTTTTAAAAAAAAAAAAACAAAGAAAAGTAATATCAATCATGGGTTACTACAAAAAGGATTTGGGCAGTTGTCATGCTATTAATAGGTTTTAATCTATCTCAGAAATCAACTAGGTTTTGAAAGTTGACATGTCCACTATATCAATATGATATGGCATGTCCTTATAATGGAAAATTATGTTGAATGCTGAAAGTTAAGTATAAGAAAGTGTTTGTAGAAGTCTTGGCTATTTATAGTACGGATACTGCTGAGTTAAACTACCCTTTTTATACATTCTTTCAACTTTTTTTTTCACCCCTGTTTTTCAATTCACACAGTATGATATTGTTTATAGTTTTCGTATATATTTAATTCAATCTTGGAATGGATGCCTTTTTGATGTGCCACAGTTACAGTTTCTTCAATTTTTCTATTTCTTAATGTCCCTTTTTCTCTTTTGTTTTTGCCTAAACTCATGGTTGATTCCCTTTTGATGTGCTGCAGATGCAATTTCACCAATTTTGCTAGAAATATCTGCTGCCTGAAGTGCAAAGCTGAGGGACCAAAGAAGTCAGGAGAAAGTGATATTGAAATGAAGAAAGGTAATTGGAATTGTCCAAAGTGAGTTTCCTTTTTTTATTGTGTCCTTCTAATCTAAGGGGAATAAAAAGCCTGATATTAATCATAAAAAAGTATGCAAGAAAAAGTACATTTGGCTGTTACTGAATAAGTTTTGCTTTTCATTTTCAATTGCTTCATTCCTTTAAACCACTGTAAATTCTATTTGCAAAAGGGCAAGTTTCAAGAGAGAGCTTGATATTAATCTTTGAAATTGTGAAAGAAAGTACACTTGGAGATGAGAAGTTCAAGTTGGATTTATTTCCCCTAATTAGATTTTTATTTGAAAAACTACACCGTTTTTCAAATAATGGTCAGTTTATTTAGTTCCAATATATGAACAGCAGTCTGTTAAACTGCATTTCTTATTGAAAATTTCATTTTTTTTTTGAAGGAATATGTTGCCACTCGATGGTGTCGTGCTCCAGAACTCTGTGGGTCAATTTTTCTCAAAAGTAAGCTGAGATTGATCTTTGTGATTTTATTTTCAATTTCTATTGATTGGCTGATGACATATGCATAAAGTATTGCATTTTTTTGTTGATTTTCTAATGATCTTTCGAATTTCTTCTTTCATGTTGTTTCTTCAATTTCTTCTATTACTGATTCCACAGTATACTCCAATACTTTTTTTTCAAGCATTGTTCCCTTGCAATATATGTATATATGAGTTGGCATGTTGTATTGGCTTCTTCTACTGTATATACTACTGGTATGTGGCCATCATTATTTTGTCTATAAGCTTGAATCACCAAAATACATGTTTCTCTCAGCACCACCATTGATCTATTGCTCTTTATTTTATTATATGACAAATTGACAATGGCTCAGTCTACCTATTACGTACTCTCATACTTATTTCTGGTAAAAGAATAGTTGCGGAGATTATTTTTGATTGGCAATTAACAAGTAGCAATGCTTTTAAGTGTTTTCCAATATCTTTGAGGGGATTGGCCAATGTTAATTTTTATGTTACCTTCTTACTCTATATCATATCAAGTGTATGGTTGCTTAGTACTTTTTTCTAATACTAAGAGTCTAATATCTCTACTTTTTATCTTCAGTACACTCCTGCAATAGATATTTGGAGCATAGGATGTATTTGCTTAAATGCTTACAGGAAAACTAGGGTTTCGTTGGGAAAATTGATACACCAATTGGATCTCATGACTGATTTGCTTGGCACACCACCCTCCCCAGTCGAATCCACTGGAAGGGTTCATTTTTATTCTTTCTATCCATGCTAGTTACTCATACGTAGCAAAGATAATCAAGATTCATGAGATAAAATATTTAAGTAGCTTTTCCCTGAATTCTCTTGCTGTAAACACTATATTCATCATGCTTAAATACTTGATTTTTAGCTTTTGTGTTTCATTTTATGGCTTGTTTCTTAACTTTACTGCATAATTATTTATTTTACAGCAATTTTATAGTCTAATTATTGATTATGAGCTCTCTTTTTGTTGTTTGGTTTGATAGTACTAATACTTTACAAGGATAATTGGCCTAGCTGCTGATTTTTGTCCAAGATTCATTCTATAATTAAGACAGAAAGTATGTTTTTTAGTTTGGAAAATTACAAGAGATGAACATCAATACTCTAATTTTAGTCTTACAAGAGATATGTTATATGTTATTTTCATTATAAATTCTATCTTATGTTGTTTATCCTTGTATAATGCAGATGCTAAAGAAGCTAAGCAAACAATTACATGGCAAGGATTGGAATTTGAACAACTTAAACACATTATATATGTTGGGAAATAGGGTCTATATTTGGATTTGATTATGACTGTGTTGATTCTTTATGACTATGTCTTTCTTCAATTTTTTCTAGTTGACTATTTATACTCTGGCTTGGAGCTTTTAGAGTTTCATTTGGGGTCTGAGACTGTAATGCATGTACAGTACAAAGTCACTATTAGTAAGTATAGCACATACTTTAATCTTAGCACTAGACCTCATATATATATAATTTAGTTAAATCAATTAGTTTAGTTAAGTTATTGAGAGTAATTTTGAGTTAGTACTGGACCTTATATGCCTAAATTAGTTGAAATAGATAGTTTATTTAAGTATAGAAATGTATCTTACTTTTCTTGATTCTTCTTTGTGGCATGTATATATTGGTGCCACTGAGAGAGCTAGTGTGAAATATGTCTTCACTCACTTCAACACTGATAATGAGAAAGGAATCGGCGAATCGGTGACCCCAATTTTTGTTCTATGTAACAGAAGGGCCAAACTAATTCTTCTTGTTTTTCTTATTATTGTAAAACACTTGCACTATTCTTAATTTTGAAGGCTTTGTGTTGGGCAGCTGTAGAATATTTTGTGTTGAAAGTAGTAACTTTTCAATATGTTGAATATTTAAGAATACTTAAATACTTAAAGAACATTTTGTTGCTGATGACAGTGTTGAATGTTTTAAACTAATTTGTGGATTGTTAATACAATGTTGAGTGTTTTTAATTTTGTTATTTGAAAATCAAGTTCATTTGATGATGCTAGTATATATTAAAAAGCTAATTTTAATTATATAAAAAAATTAAAATATAATAGAATAAATTAGTGTTATATAAATGAATATATAATGAGAATTTAAACTTCTCTAAATATTAAAATAATACGAAAATTGTGTTATAATATCTATTACAATAACACTTTTTATGTAAAGAATTTTGTTATGCAAACTTCATTATATAACACAAATAATGTGTTATACTAAAGTGTAGTATAACACAAATTTATAAGTATTGAAATGTGTTATATAATCGACTATAAATAATATAATTAAACACTTATCTATTTATTAAAATAACACAGAAAGTGTGTTATCGTTGACATTATAATAACACATCTGTATAACAATGATAAAGTGTTATATAAAGTACCCTGACCTACGATAACATAGTCGGTCTTAACACATCAAAAAGTGTTATGGTATGTTTTGATAACACATTTTTAGTGTTATTAAAAGCATTTTTTCTTGTAGTGTCGGAGGAATGCATATCCAACCCATGGTGATAAGGAAAGGTGAGCTGGGCGAAGGCATGGAAATGGGGAAACTACTAGGGAGCATAGGGGTCCCCAACCCACGAGAAGCCAAATGTCTCGATCTCACACTATTGAGACGAGGCAACCGGCAAGAAATACATCTCGAAACAACCATGCAACAAGCCATGTCAGTGAAGGCTCGGGTGACACTAGATCGGTTAGTATATATGACCAGGAACGTAGAAACACTGTAAATTGAGGAGATCACCCAGATTTACGGGAGCATTTAAACCATAATCGGGGGCGTGACAATCCCCCATATTCGGATATGAGAGACCATCTCAACGGGCGCAAGCACCCCACGCCGAGACGGGGAACTGGAGTTGTAATAAACGATAACCAGTTCTCGCTGATTCAAGTTAGACCCCCCATAGATCCAATCCAAGAAAGGATTGAGTAGTTGGAAAGAGCATTCAGGCTCTTACAAAATGAACGGAGCCGGGAGAGGGACGATGAGTTCGATGAAGAACTCGAACCCTTTGCCCTGCACATCTCTAGCACCCCGTTCCCTCAGGGATTTAGAATTCCTCATGTCCCACCATTTGATGGGAATTTAGATCCATACAGTCATTTAATACAATCATGTGAGCCAGTAATGTGGGCTACGAGCTCAGATGCATGTTTTTCCCAGCCTCGCTCACGGGACCAACGAAAATCTGGTTTGAAAAGTATAAGAGACATTCAATTGCTTCTTGGGATCAATTATCAAGAGATTTCAAGAAACAATTCAAGGCCATGGTCGGCATTAGGCCTGAGGCATCTGCCTTGACCAATGTCCGACAATAGCCAAACGAAACACTAAAGAGTTATTTCACAAGATTCAATTTGGAACTCTCGTGATGTCGATGACAGCGGCTATTTAATAGTTGTTCGAGCTGGATAATGCCTGGAAGTCCTCTCTGGGAAGATAAAGGAAGCCATTAAGGTCCTTAACCAAGTTCGATTGACGAGCTCAGAGGTTTGTTAATGTAGAAGAGGCGAGGTCAGCGTTGAATTTGACTTCTCAGCCCATAACTACAACAACAAACACAAACTCTGCCTCGACCTCGGCAGATCCTACGACCTCAAAACCTTCTGGGGATAACCCTTCTAAAAGAAAGAAAAATGAAGGGAATAATCCTGAGGCGGAAGGGGGAAAGAAGAAGAAAAGGGAAAGGTATTTCTCCGTCTACAAGGTGTATACCGAGCTCAATGAGTCTCAGGAGAATATCTACCTGACTAATGAAAACCAGGTCCCTTTTAGACGGCCTGACCCCATGAGAAACCAAAAGGGGAAAAGAGACTCCAACAAGTACTGCAGATTCTATAGAGATATCGAACATACAACGGATGAATGCAGACAACTAAAAGATGAGATCGAAGGATTGATCTCGAGAGGATATTTCAGGTAGTATGTAAATAACCAGAACCTCAATCAGGCTTCTACTAGCCAGAGGGTAGCAACAGCAACACCGTCCCAGAATAATAACTCCCGAGCAAGGGAGGACTGTAGAGTCCAAGAACTTTACTTAGTTAAGTTAGATAGTAATATAATAGTAATAATAGTATTATCTTTATGACTGTGGATTTTTGGTTCAGACCGGGATTTATTTGGACACTCATAGTAGTACTTGTAGATTTTCTAAGTTTAACCTATAGTTTAAGAATATTAATTTTAACCTAAGGTTTGATTAATATGACTGATATTGAGGATAATATTTGGTATACTATAAGGTTTAAATAAGAACCAATAGGATTATAGCACATGTTATGTATGGGTTTATTAATGATTAAGTATTTTGAGCATTAAATTTATTAAGGTTAAAATTTGAATACTCTAAGGCCAGTCAGCAGCTTTGAAAACGTTAAAGGGCTTAGTCAAGGCTATTTACTCAATTCAAATTAAGCTAAAAATGTGTAATTTCGTGTTTAAATAATCAGCGTATGCCGATATATCGCTCCTATAGGGGGCGATATATCGCAGCACGAAGATACGAAAAACATGAAACGGTGCACGATTGCCTCGGGCATACTGGCCCAGGCGATATATCGCCTACAGGGGACGATATATCGCCCCTTTCAGCATAATTTGAAAGTTTTTGAAATCATTTTCCATTCAAACCTTCAACCTCTTGATAAGTCCAGCACCTTTCTGAACGAGTCTTCAGCCTCTGCTGAACGATAATTCAAATTATTTTCACTTAAAAATCCATTATTTTTATTCAAGTTAAATGAGATATTTTCATTCCTAAACTTTATAAATAGGACCTAGTACCCAGCCATTTATTCATCTATTACTCTAAGTTCAGAGGCTGCAAGTTGCTAGGTGAGTGTGAGAGTGTAAACACTTGGGTTGGGAATCATAAGCTTGATCATCATAAGCTTATCAAACACTTGGGAAGTAAGATTTTATAGCATTTTGGTTCAAGGTTTAGATTGGTCTTACAAGTCTTCAAGGTATTTCCACACTCTAGTTCATTGGTATTATTTTATTTAAGTTTTCATAGTCTTCTACTCAGCCTTCTAACCTTATTCTTTATTTTGGTTAGGAAATCTAAGTTCTTGAGCATAAGTTTTTGGTAAGTATATTCTCAATGATATAGTCCTCCCATTCCTTTCATTTATTTTCTTCAAAGTACTCACTCTGTTACAAATGGTTTTTAGGAGTGTTCCAAAGTCCCAACTCTGTCCTCATATCCCGGTAATCTTGGTAAGGAAAATATGATAGAATTTATATGTTATATGTTTTTATATGTTATCTTATGATTTTTATGTTATGAAATATGTTATGTTAAGTATGTTTGTAGGCTTGGGCATATGACCTATATGACTAACAAGCCCCAAATAGATTATGGGCATATGACTTGCTTAGCTAGCAAGACCCCACTAATCTAATGGGCATATGACTTGTTTAGTCTATGGGACCCCAAGTAATAATGGCCATTATAATATGTGTGTGATATAAGTGTTATGTTATGTTTTTATGAAATTTATGTATATGGACTATGTGTTAGATTTTCCTTGCTGGGCATTAGGCTCACTCCTTTTTGTTTATATGTGCAGGAAAATAGTCTTAGCGGCGGAGAAAGATTCTTGGAAGCTTGGGGAATGTGTATTGAGGCAGAATGGATTCAAGGAGTCGAGAGTTTCGGTTTCGAGGATGTAGTTTTTTGTTTTCTTATGGTTTTTATATGTATCTTTCCGCATTTTATTATGTAATCTATTTTTCAAATATCATTATGTCTTGTTTTGATTTTAAAACAATGGGATCCCATATCCTACTTGATATTTTATGTAAGTTTAATCTTTATTTTTACAAGTTTCTTAATAAAGTTATGGTCTTTTCACTTGTAAAGTTTTATTAAAGATTAGTGTTTATGTATAGTTTTCGTTAATGGTCTAAAAGTCTAGAGTAGTTGGATCATTACAAGGACGAATGACCCCCTCCGATTGATGGAGAAGATGTCATAACCATCTCGGGAGGACCACATATTGCAGGATCGGGCAAGAACGCCCAGAAAAGATATGTGAATGAGCTGAAAACTAGAGACGAGTCTCCCTACAAACTCGAACCCAAAGCTCCAAAACAATAAAGGGTTGAATCTCAACCTATAACTTTTACTGAAGATGATGAATCCCATGTACAGTTCCCTCATAATTACCCATTGGTCATAACCCTTCAGCTTGCGAACAAGAGGGTACACCGAGTCCTGAATGATAACGGGAGCTCAGTAAATATCCTCTACAGGGCCACTTTAGAAAAGATGGGACTCGCACTTCGCGACCTAAAGGCCTGTGCAATGACATTGTACGGATTTTCAGGAGAAGGGATTGCTTGTATGGGATCCATCGAACTCCCCGTAACCTTGGGAGACTTCCCAGTTTCGACAACCAAGACGATGGAATTCGTAGTGGTGGATCTTCCATCGGCCTACAACGTACTACTCGGGAGACGTGCCCTAGTAGAGTTGGGGGCAGTTTCGTCTGTTAGGCACCTGGCCATCAAGTTCCCGACTTCTAGTGGCATCGGGATGCTGAAAGGGGACCAGCTCGCGGGAAGGGAATGCTAGAGCATTTCCGTGAGGGGAAAGAAGCAGACAAGTGCACAAACACTTGTAGTAATTCAAAGTAAGGATGGGATAGTCTTCGAGATAGATGAAGAGATCGATCCAAGAATAAAAGAAAGGGCTGGCCTCAAGCCTCTAGAAGAGCTCAAAGAGGTTGATCCCCCAAAAACTGTGAAGGTAGGGAAAAACTTTCCAGAAGAAATAAAGTAGTAATTAATTTTCTTCCTGAGGAAGGACTAGGATGTTTTCACATGGTCACATTCAGACATGGTAGGAATAAGGCCGAAAGTGATAAGCCATGTCCTTAACATTGATAAGAGCTTCCCCCTAAAGCAACAAAAACAAAGACTCCTGAACGATGACAGGAAGAAAGCCCTGAAGGAGGAGATCGACAGATTAAAGGCGAATAAATTTATACGAAATTCCTTTTACCCTGATTGGGTCACCAACCCGGTACTAGTTCCAAAACCTAACGGAACGTGGCAGACTTGTATTGATTACTCTGACCTCAATAAGGCATGTCCTAAGGACTGCTTTCCATTACCTTGGATCGACCAGCTCGTAGATGCCACAGTCGGGCACAGACTTATGTCATTCATGGACACTTATTCAGGATATGACCAAATTCCCATGCATGCCCCAGAATAAGAGCATATGAGTTTTGTGACAGAAAAAGGGCTATACTGTTACAATGTCATGCCTTTCGGACTCAAGAATGCTGGAGCCACCTACCAAAGGCTCGTAAATATGATGTTCTTTGAGCATATAGGTAATAACATGGAAGTGTATGTTGATGATATGTTTGCCAAATCTAAACATAACAACAACCATGTGGACGACCTCGAAGAATGTTTCGTCGTGCTATGAAAGTACAATATGAAGCTCAACCCCCAGAAATGCTCCTTTCGAATATCGTCAGGTAAGTCCTGGGCTTCATTATGAATGCGCGGGGAATAGAGGTTAATCCTGACAAGATCCAAGCGTTAATTGACATGCCCTCACCTCAAAAACATAAAGATGTCCAGAGTTTGACTGGACAGATGGCAGCATTAAGTAGGTTTATCTCGAAATCTACAGACCGTTGTCTTCCATTTTTCAACCTTCTGAAAGAGGGAAAAAAATTTGAGTGGACAGAGGAATGTGAGCTGGCATTTCAGGACCTCAAGAAGCATCTCGCAGAACCTCCTATCTTGTCGAAGCCTATCATAGGAGAAATTTTGTACCTATATCTCGCTACAACCGAGCATGCCATCAGCGTCGTGCTCGTCCGAGAAGATCAGAAGGTACAAAAACCAGTGTACTATGTCAGCAAAAGGTTACTGGGGGCAGAATCGAGATACCCATTAATGGAGAAGTTAGCTCTCAGCCTAATCCACTCATCTCGAAAGCTCCGACCTTACTTCCAAGCACACCCCATCCATGTGTTGATTGACCAACCATTACGACAAGTCTTTTCGAAACCAGAAGCCTCGGGCCAATTCGAGATCACTTATCATCTGAGAACAACCATAAAAGGGTAGGCTTTAGCAGACTTCATAGTGGAATGTACTGGAATGACTGACGACGAAGTTATAACCCCAGCCCACGAGCCGTGGAAACTTTATGTCGATGGGTCCTCCAACGAGAATGGGTCGGGGGTAGGAATTATATTGATCACTCCAACAGGAAGTCAATTTCACTTCACCTTAAGGTTTGGCTTCGAAGCATCTAACAATGAGGATGAATATGAGGCTCTATTGGCCAGACTCTAAATAGCCAAGGAACTCAAAGATATGGCGATACATTGCTACAGTGACTCGCAGTTGGTGGTCAACCAAATTTTAGGGGAATACCAGGCTTGCGAAACAAAGATGGCTGCTTATTTAGAAAAAGCAAAAATGGCACTCAAACATTTTGAGTTCTATACAATAGAGCAGGTTCCCCGAGAACAAAATTCAAACGTAGACACCCTAGCCAGGCTCGCCACATCCACCGAAGTCGACGAGCTGAATGTTGTGCCAATCGAGCATTTGTCGACACCCAGTATAAGCGAACCTAAATAGGAATATGTCTGCATGATTAACTCTGAGCCAACGTGGATGACCCCAATGGTTCATTACCTTGAAACAGGCATTCTCCCAGCAGAATAGAACAAGGCTAGGAAACTGATGTATCAGATTCCCAGATATACTATTGTGGAAGGAAGGCTATATCGGAGAGGATATTCTATGCCACTACTCTGATGTGTAACTCCACCTGAGGCCAAGAAGATCCTAGAAGAGATACATGAAGGATTCTGTGGGGACCATACTGGGGGGCATAGCCTATCAAAGAAAATTATATGACAAGGATACTTCTGGCCCACTATCAAAGCAAACTCATTTGCTTATGTCAAGAGATGCGATAAGTGCCAATAGTTCACCATAATCCCGCGAGCTCCACCTTCTGAGCTAACTATGATGACCTCCCCATAATTGATCTCATAGGCTCGTTGCCAACTGGCAAAGGTGGAGTTAAGTACGCAGTAGTCGCGGTAGATTATTTTACAAAGTGGACCGAAGCTGAACCTCTGGCAATGATCACCTAAAAGAAAGTATTGGACTTTGTGGTGAAGAACATAATCTGCTGATATGGAATTCCAAGGAAGATATTATCATATAACGGAACTCAGTTCGATAGTGAATTGTTTACTAATTTTTGTGAGAAAAATGGGATAATAAAGAGCTTCTCCTCTGTCGCCCATCCCCAAGAAAACAGACAAGTCAAATCTGTAAATAAGACTCTAAAAAGTTCTATGAAAAAGAGATTGGAAGAAGCTAAGGGAAAATGGCACGAGGAGTTGCCCCAAGTCTTGTGGTCCTATCGAACCACAGCTCGCACTTCAACAGGACATACCCCTTTTCTCTGGCATATGGATGCAAGGCCATGTTACCAATTGAGGTTGAAATACCCACTATTCATAGCCATGCTTATGACCAGGCCTCGAAGCAATCCCAGCTCGAAGTAAGCTTGGACCTGATCGAAGAAAGACAGGACAAATCTCAACTAAAAAATGCAGCATATCAGCGGCGAGTGGCATATTTCAATAAAATGGTTCGGGACAAGAAATTCAGATTGGGAGACTTGGTTTTAAGGCGTGTATTCCTAGCTACTTGGGACCCAGCCACTGGCGTGCTCAGGCCTAATTGGGAAGGGCCTTATCAAATCGAGTCAGTTATTCGATCTAGCGTGTACAAATTGGCAAGATTGAACGAGGAATTGGTACTGCGAGCATGGAATGGCGAACATCTATGACCTTACTATCAATAGTGTAGGAATGATGTCTCCTGTAACCATGCTTATTTATCTTTACTAAGCTTCTAAATTGTTCAATTCTGAATAAAGTTCATTTTCGTCTCAATATGTTGTATTTTTTGCAAACTCTCGTAATTTAATGACCTATGGTCACACTCATAGGATATTAAGGGGGGCATCAGTGGTATACATACCATAAGTTTGAAAAAATTGCTCGAAAATAAAGTAAGCAAATGTTTGGATCGTTAAAATTAAAGTGTTTGGAAATAACCAAATGCGCGAGCTAAAATTTGGACATAACCAAATTATATAAAAGAAAGTGTCTGGATATGACCAGGTACACGAACCAGTACGATCTGGATATAACTAGATCGAAAATAAACAAGTGTATGGATTATGAACCAAACACGACCTAAATAGGTTTGGAACAAACCAGCTAAAATTGATCAACGCAAGTGGGAAAAAATTAACCTCGAGCTAAGTTGACACTAAGGTTGGAGTATTTTGCAACAAATGTTTCAACCTCACAACTTCGAGGAGCAATCCGAGGATGAGGAAAAGTAACTAGAAAAGCATAATACAACTGAACTACTTATCTTACACACCATATAAGTACTTTCGAGTGCATGGTAAAAGTAAGCTTTGACCTTGACAGATAACAAGATCAGACACGGATGTATCGAAAAAACTATGCGAGAACGCATGGAAGCTCGAACTTAAATTCGACATGTGTTTGTATGAATAAACAAACATAAAGTCAAACTTTTAATATAAGTTGCTTGAAATATTTCGATTCAAGGGATGTAAAGCAAAAATATTAAAGTAAAGTCAAATATAGTATTACAAATATCATAAATAGCTCTTTTACGAGCTATAAATTGTTTTTGCCTCAAGGGCATAAAAAGCAAAAGGTAAAAACTATTACAAAAGTCTGAGAGGGACGCAGCCCAGGATCGAGGTTTAGGCAGTAGGAACACCCTCCTTAGCCTTCTCAACATCCTCCTTAGCCTTCTCCGCATGATCGAGAGTACTACCCTCACCTGGACGAATAGCATGACTTTCCTTCCGAGCAGCTTCCTCCTCATCTAGCTGAGGTTGCCATTTGGCCACAAGCTTGGCCTCAAAAGAGCCTAGGAAGCTGGTGTCAAGATTGACATTACTGGCCCAGATCCTATACATGCCCATGTCTACTGCCCGATCCTTCCTCTGCTTGAACTCTTCGAGAAGACGAGATTTTTTATCCTCCATCACCTTGAAGGTGGCCTTTTTCTCTTCCTTAAGCTTGGCATTGATCTTCTCAAGATCCTCAACCTTGGAGCTCTTCTCTTTGAGCTTATTTTTCACCTCCTCGAGCTCGGAATTTAGCTTCTCAAGCTCCTCAACCCTGAAGCTCATCTCTTTGACCTCAGCCTCCAGTTTTGATTTCGCGACTTTGTACTCGTCTACGAGCTTTAGTTGGAGATCCTTCACCTCCTGGGCATAGGACCTGCTCGTATGAACCTCGTTGTTCAACCTGTAATTTAGCTGAGCAAGTGCGGTAAGAGATTGGCACACAAACGAATCAAGTTAGAACATGCTCTAAGAAAAAACAATTTTTCTCAACAAATAGTAAACTAGGGTGGCCCCGTGATCCCCGGCAGCGTTATTGACAACATACTCATCAACGTGAGTAGAAATTGACAACAAGCGCCCCTTCATCGCCGGTTTCTTAGGAGGTGGGCTGAGCGTTGGGAGGATCTTAATGGCAGTAGGCAGGGGAGAAACATCTATTATATTATTTTATAATATAATGTAATATTATATTGTATTATAATATAATGTTTTAGATTAAATAAATGTGACAAAGAGTGTCACATATTGTAACATATAATAGAGAGCTACAATATTTAGATATATGAGATATATCCAAATAATGTAACATATTTGGTGTTACAAATTTGTAACTTCCAAATATTACCCTTTATTGTGTAAATTTGGTGTTACATAATATTGAGATGAATTTCATAAATCCATATGTGAAATGGGTGTTAGAGATATGATTTTAACCCCAATAATGTGTTTTGGGAGTTACAAAATCATTTGGGAGGGTTTGGAACCGTTTGGAAAAACAAAACATTTTCAAGTGCTGAAACTGGGCTGTGGCCACGGCCACTGAATGATGGTGGCCGCGGCCGCTGATGTCCCTGGCCACGGCCATAGGTGCATTTCAAGACAATTTTTCAGTTTTTTCCAAATATGTTGAACGGTTCCAAAAACCCAAATAACTCCCAAATATCATTTTTAATTCCATATTAATCCAATTAAACATTGGTAACAGCCATGGGGGTTGGTGGAGTTTGAAATTCAAAGGGTGTCTCTAAACTCTATAAATAGGAGCCTATAGCTCACTTGAAAGACACAACATTTCTATCCATTAGAGCACTTGGCTAGAAACACCTTGAGACTTGATTATTCCAGAAAGTATTTCCAAAATCTGTGAGAGATCCCTTAGTGCTTGAGTTAGGGGGAAATAAGCTTTTGGACAAAGGTTTCAAACCTTGTTCAAGTTAGTGATCCCCAACATTCTTCACTTTGGTTGTGTGAGTGAGAGTTTATTATTTTTGTTCTTGTTCTTATTTTCTTCTATTGTTTTTTCTTCTTTTTCTTCTTGTTCTATTTACTTGTACTTTTGTTTAAGAGTTGTAATCCTTTTATTTCCTTTGTTCAAACACTTCTAGTTTACTTGTATCTTTTTGTAATATAGTTGTACTTTCTATTTCTATCATCTTACATCTCCTTCTCCTTTTATTTGTATTTTCAGTTATAGAGTTGTAACACTCTTTTTAATCAATCTATATTTATTTGTAATATTATTGCATAGAGTTGTATTATCTTACCATTTCCATTGAGGAAATACATATTTTCCTAACAACATCTGTTGTGGAAGGCAAGGGAGGAACATCTGTTGTGGAAGCATCAACCTGGGAAGTAGGGTCTGCTACCGGGCTTGGAATAGTAGGAGTTGTGGGGAGGAGTCACCTCGGTCCTTTTGGGGACCTTAGTAGGCCAACTAGACCTCTACGAGGCTCTCAAACGCTTACTCTGCTTGGCCCCCTCACTCCTAGCGAGCTTGTTCTCGAGATCATAGTCCATAGTACCTACGCAATCAAATCACCTTAGAAAGCGATCTCAAGACGCTAAAATTAGCATAATGTATGCAGATTAAGGAATCAAAGTCAAGTGACAAAGGACCTAACTGGAACTCTCCCCCGAACTCCTAGGATGGCGAGCTGGGGATCGTGCCTTTGAACTACGCCTCAGAGGAAGGTTGCTGGTGGGGAGTGGCACAAACTCCCACTTGGTGTACTTACTGTAGGCTCTATCGTCTGTGGATTGATCCTTCCCCAGGAGACCACAAACTCGAAGATTATCTTCATGCAGAAGACAGGACAGAGATTTCCTGCGGTAAGGAAGCTGGAACAAAGCCTCTTTATGCTCCCTCATTGCGTCCGTGGGAGTGGGGCAGTGATAGTTGGCTGAGAACACGGAATACATTATGAGTGGATCGAACTTAAACGAAATTCGAGCATGAGAGGAAATGGATTGTATACTTACGGATTAGTCTAAACGAAAAATATCTGGAGGGAGCCAGGCCGTCCGTCCAAAAGAACACCACCTTGAAGTTGAGAGGATGGTTCAGTAGGTCCTCGAAGATTTTCTTCTCTCGGGGATAGCTCGAGAGATAGTAGAAGCCATCTCTTACCCAGGGCTCGGGAGGTATTGCTTTTCAAGCAAAATAGATACAAAATCTCTTTTGGTGAAGGTCCTTCCTAGTTTAGCTCGTGGTAAAATGACCTCAGGGCTGACAAGACCATGTACGAGTTGGTCCGGAGTTGGAAAGGCACGAGCCCAACGTAATCCAGAAAGTCTTTAAAAAAGGACTTCAAGGGCAATAAGGCCCCTGCCTTCATATGCTCATGGCTCCAAGCCCCGAGCTTTAGCTTATTGTCAGGATTGCCATCTCCCAGAGCATGGCAGCTACGCTTAGTTGAGGTCAGAGCTCGACACCTTAACGAGCCTGATAATCCCAGGCCATGTTAAGCTAGGATGTTTGTTATCTGCCCCAATGAAGAGACCGAGCTCCAATAATGCTCGGCCTCAAAAAATTCTCCCCTCGAGGTAGGAATAGTGGTTGGCTGCAAGGTGGACGGTTGATTTGTTGGTTCCCCCATTAGTGAAAATATAAGTTCGCCTGGTTTGAAAGCCACCGTCACTTTAAGAGTAGGGTCGAGGGGGCTTGGTCTAGGCTCGTGGTCTAGGTCTGGATAGATTGTGACCCTAAGTCTCTTTCTTTTTCTCTCTTCGACCTCGTCGATCTAGCATAAAAAATGAGCTCGAGTATCCTCTTACTCACACTTCAGTTTGTGCTCTCTAATCAGCCGCTGGTTCCGAGTAAAGGGTGACTCCGGGCTCGGAGTTGTTGGCGAGTAAGGAATCGCAAGTATTGACCCCCACCGCTTTTTCAAATTCTGCAACATCTAGCAAGAAATAAAAAGGGTGAGGGCCAGGGCTACAAGAAATTGAGGATAAAAATCGAAATGGTCCAAGCTTGAATGCTCAAGACCATAGAATAAGCTCGATTAAAAGAACGAGATCAGGTTCGGAGGAACTTGAGCTATCAAAAGGATTAAGCCCCGAGCGTGTATTTGATGAAAAAAGGGGAAAGTGGATTTATTTTCAAAAGATCTCGAATTTTTAGGGAAAAAGTTGGCGGTTACTTGAAAAGTCATATAACGTGTAATTTATAAACCCTAATCTTATACCCCGTTTCTTGGTCTACACGATATGATATTCAAAATCAAGACAACCCATTAAAAGAGTGATATTTGCATCTGTTATACCCAAAAATTGGAGAATGCATCCTAGGAGGCTAAGGAGAATGCATTCTAGGAGAGCTAAGGGGAGTGGTCCTAGGAGACCCCAAGGAGGGAGTGGTCCTAGGAGACCCCAAGGAGGATGTGGTCCTAGGAGACCCCAAGGGAGTGATCCTAGGAGAACCCAAGGATGAGGTCCGAGGAGAACTCAAGAAAGTGGTCTTAGGAGACACCAAGGAGGATGTGGTCCTAAGGGACCCCAAGGTGTGTAGGAGGCAAGCCTCCCAAGGTTTCCTAAGTGTTGGCTCGAACGTGTCCAAGGTAAGTAGCTATGGAGGAGGAGTCTCATGCAAGATAATGGAGACTTAGATTTTGATAAGGAGAGCCTATACAATGTTCGATCAAACATGTTTGGGAGATGCTAAAGGAGGTTGCCTCAATGTTGTCCAAGGTGAGGTGCCAAGGAGGTTGCCTCGGACCACCTTGGTCTGAGGAGAAGCCAAGGAGATTGGTTCAAGGAGGAACATGGCATGCTAGAGGAGAGTGCCATGTTAGAGGAGAGAAGTGCATGTCCTACCACCATGCACGTTCAACCCACGAAAACATGTCCTACCACCATGCATGTCCTACCACCATGCACGTCTGACCAACACTTGCATGAGTGGTCAGTAGGAGGTGGATCAACTAGCTAGAGGAGACTAAGTCAAGATTCCCAGAGACAGCTTCAACAACATACGCGGGAATCTCTCATTCTTCCCACAAATGGGGGGCTTGTTACATTTCGAATTTTGAATGTTTAAATGTAATAAATATAATAAAATATCCATATCATAAGGGGATATCAGTTGAGGATCCCAGGCCTATAAATAGAGAGCTTATGGGATGAGAGAGGGGGTTATTCGGCTTCTTCTTTCTAGAGAGAGAAAATTGGGTCTGTGTATTCTAGAGAGAGAAAGTGCTGATATTTGAGAGAACTCTTGTATTTTCACAATCTGTACTGAAGAAACTCAGTTGGCTCAGTCCATCTGATCTTGAGTATAGATCTATAAATCACAACTCTAAGTGGATTAGGCTATTACCGACAATCGGGGCTGAACCACTATAAAAATCTCTTGTGTGTTCTTTATTTTATTTATTATACCGTCTGTGTCGTTTTTATTCTCTTGAAGGCTTGTCGTTATTGACGTTCTCACGTCGTTGGCTAAAATCACAGTCAACAGCATCATTCATGCAAAACCTGGGTTTGGAAATCCATAATCTCAGAAGAGCCTAAAAATTACACGACATTGACTAAAGCATTCTGGAATTAAAACTGGTGTCCAAAAATGCTACTATAGCATAAACATGCATGGAAAAACAGAATGTACATGATCAAGAATAGATACTTACACAGTGTGGTTGGTGGGTACAGAGAAATCGATGACCGGAGGATCGGTTGTAAGAACGATTTCACAGAGTCGAACAGGCTAGCATTGTTTTTTTTCCTTGGCTTAGAGAACATGCAAGAACCGAATGAGTTTTTGAGTTCTGGTTTTTTGTTCTTCTCTTCTCCGTGAAAGCTCTGAATGCGAAAGTAAGGGTAGAAGATGGCACAGGCATATTTATAGGCCATAAGAGAATGTCAAACGATGAATCAATCTGGGTCGTTGGATGAGTTTGGTATCTGATCGAACGAACGGGTACAGGCGTGGCAATGGCGGCAAAAAGAGTGGCAGATGAGAAGACATGAGCATGGTGCAAATATACTTAAGTACTCTGATCTTCCAATACATGTCTGACACGTGTCTGCACTCGAGTACAATCAATGGTACAGTTTCCAAGAAGGGCAGTTCAAAAGTTTCCTTCTCATGGGATTCGAACTGATACTTTTGAGGGGGCAAAATGTTACACCCAGATTTCGAGATAAGAAGTTATGACCCCGAAAACTGGGTTCGTTAGGTGTGAGCTCGAAACATATGCGGTCATCATATGATCCAACAGTTGGACCTCTTTGAACGACCTCGAGGATGTGTAGCCTCGAATATTCTCTGAGCTCGCAATGGCATGGTACGTCACTTGAATATATTTTTCACTAATTGCCTTCAAGCGAGGTGGTTCGAGCTCGGGAAGTACAAGCTCGAATGTGACAACATCGTCTACATATACCTGTTCCGAGCATAAGCGAAGCTGCTCTCGGAAAACTCAATGCCAATTACCGATCTCAAAGATTTGATGAATCATCTGGGATAATCAGTTACGTCTGAATACGTTTATTGTAGTACAATCCCTATATCTAAGGGATATCATTTAATCTGCTATCCGTTCTCGATTATCATGGGACATCTCCACGTATGTAGGATGTCAATTAAATCCTATCATTTAATGCATTATATTAATTAATTTACAGAACATCTTCCCGAAATATGTGGGAATGAATTCTGCAACCTTCTCTATAAATAGAGAAGGAAGCACCATTTGTAAAGGACCGATTTTCTGATTTCTTGAGAGAAACTCTAGGCAATTTTTCTCTGAAAAGTTCCCAGGAAACTCCCAAGTCTTAGTAACACAGATTCGTGGACTAGGCAAAGTTAACTGCTGAACCACGTAAAAATCCTATGGTTTTCTTCTTCATTCATTTGCACCAATATTTCACTGTTTGATTGCTCTACTATTTAAGTTGACGAAAAACGACGTCAATAACTATCACCTAGGCTATTTATAGACCCAATTTACAAAATATATCTTCCCTTAATTATAGGGAAGTTACATAATATCTAATTTGAATTTAAACCTCTAATAGAATAAATCAATATACAATTTGATATATTAAATATCAAATATCCCCTAAAAACAAGGTTGTTTAAGTGTGATTATAACAAATCCAACAATTATAGGCGTGTAGCAACTGTCTGCTTTCTACTAATCTAACGTGCGCTCGAGCATGCACAATAGTTCGAGCCACCACTACACGATTATCCACTTCCTTATTTGCTGGGCTTTCGAGACTATCCTTCGGAACGAACCATACTCTTCGAGCTCACATCTCATGCTTGAACCATGCTAGTATCATGGCACTTAGGTATTCATACTTCTTTTTTATATTTGACCCTCATTACTGCTAGCTTACACTAATAAAGATATCTCAAAATTTAGAATGTAACACCTATTACATTTAGAATTTTTACGAATTGAGGGTAGAACTTATTTAAGTAACAAAGTAAACTACCACTAGGTCCCACATATATAAAAATAAAAATATTATTATATGGTGAATCATTGCAGAAACAATAATGCTAGTGTTGATTTTCTTCTCTAAATGATTACTGCGTCTACAATTTATTTAGTGTTTTGGTTTTAGACCACCCACAACCCTAGAGCTAGACCCATTATTATTATACATCATTATTGTGGCTGACAACATACGAAGATATATATAAAAGCTTTTCTTTCAATTCAAATATAGCGACGTACGAATATTATTATTGGGTTATTGGGACCGATAACCCATTATTTTGCCTTCAATGAATTTAATAAAGAAGAGTAGACATTTGTCCGTTTTGTAGTTTCATATATAAATATCCCGATCGAG
This sequence comes from Humulus lupulus, assembly GCF_963169125.1. NCBI lineage: Eukaryota > Viridiplantae > Streptophyta > Magnoliopsida > Rosales > Cannabaceae > Humulus > Humulus lupulus. Next base: position 81,859,726 of record NC_084800.1, read on the forward strand.
GACACTTCTCAGGCAATCATAAAGTACCCACAAGATCATATCAATATATTTCTATTTATTTATATAAAAAGTATTATTATATTAATATAAATTTAAATATTATAAAATATCATTATTATTAATAATAATACATATTTAATAATTATATTAATATAAATTAAAATACTATAAAATATTATTATAATAATAACATATAATATATAAACTTAAATTTTACCAAATCAAATATTATAAATATTATTATTATCATAATATCTAATACAAAATTAAATTTTTAATACTTATTTTAATATAAATTTAAATATTATAAAATATCATTATAACTATAATATATAATATATAATCTTAATTTTTCTAAAAAAATTATCATTTATATTTCAAATAATCAAACATGTTATTTTTATTTATTCTAACTTATATAAATATATATATTTATATTGAATAATAATAAATATTATAAATATATTGTATATATATTTGTGTCGTGTGTTATTTATAATATAAATATTATAAATAACTCTGTAGCTGTATAAGAAATTAGAGTAATTTTATATTTTATTAAGAATAAACAAATTTATTCTTCAATCATTAAAATAATATCATAAATATTTTATAGCTTAAATAAGATAGTTTATGATCTAAAAAATTGTCATACTATATATATTAAAAAAAATCATAAACAATATTTTAATTTAATTTTTTTAATATATTTATGTCATTATTTTATATGTAATATTATTTATTTATTTGAAATTTATATAACAATCATATAAATTTAATAAAAATAATTAATAAATTCTATAAATAAAACTAAGTAAATATACATTGGGAAATTTCATATTATATGCATAATATCTTAGTGAATTTTTTTAATATGCCAACATAAGTTACTATCTCAAATATATGACAATTTCATTTTTTTAGACAAAAATACCCCTGACATTCAAATAACTATTTTCTCTCTCAATCTAAACTTTCTCTCTCTAACATCTCTTATTCTCTCACTCTCTCTAACATTCTAATCTTGTAGATCTCGAAAAAATATCAAAATTAAAAAAATCATCTGAAACCAAGTTTTTCGTCAAATTTCAGTGCAGAGCATCGAAAAAGTATCGTTTTGGACAAAAATCAAGTTTTCATCATTGCATCGAAACATCATCGATGCACCATTAATTTTGCATCGAAATACCATTGATTTAGCATCGAAACACCATCGATTTTTCATCGAAAAGTCATCGTTTTGGCCAAAAAACAAGTTTTCATGATTGCATCGCAACATCATCGAAATACCATAGATTTTGCATCGAAACATCATCGATGTACCATCTATTTTGCATCGAAATACAATCAATTTTGCATCGAAACATCATCAATGTACCATCGATTTTGCATCGAAAAAGCATCGTTTTTATCAAAAATCAAGTTTTCATGATTGCACCATAACAGCATCGATGCACCATTGATTTTGCATCGAAACATCATCGATTTTGATGGTGTTTCGATGCAAAATTGATGGTATTTCGTTGCAAAATCGATGGTGCATTGATGGTGTTTCGATGCTCTTGTGATGCAATCATAAAAACTTTTTTTTTTTGCCAAAACGATGACTTTTCGATGGTGTTTCGATGCAAAATCGATAGTACATCGATGATGTTTCGATGCAATCATGAAAACTTGATTTTTATCCAAAATGATGCTTTTTCGATGCAATTTCGATGCTCTGCATTGAAATTTGACGAAAACTTTGGAGATTCATATTTTTTCAGTCAAATGTCGGTTCCAGATGATTTTTTTTTAATTTTGGTATTTTTTCGAGATCTACAAGATTAAAATGTTAGAGAGAGTGAGACAATAAGAGATGTTAGAGAGATAAAGTTTGGATTGAGAGAGAAAATGAGTATTTGAATGTTAGGGGTATTTTTGTCTAAAAAATTGAAATTGTTATATATTTAGAATAGTAACGTATGATGGCATATTAAAAAATTTCACTAGGTTATTATGTATATAACATGAAATTTCACTATACATTTCACATTTATTAATGTTAAAAAGAGAAACTAGGTTCTGAAGAAGAGTGCTAAAAAGGGAAGAAAAGGAAGTGTGGGAATACCAAAAGGTCTTCATCACGAAGGCTATCCTTTGGAACCATGATAACTCTACAAAATAGAGTTATTTTACCGTTTTTTATGTGCTAATTGTTGCTTAATTCTTGAGTTTTTAATTGATTTATTAAGTTTTTAAATAATTTTGAATTTATTAGGTTTATTTTGATTTTATATATTTTTGTGTGTTTTTATAGTTATTTTGTTATAAAATGTTATATTCAATAATTTGAATTGTTGTTGTTAGTTTGAGGTAAAAAAATGTTGTATTATTGAAATTAAATGTTAAATATAAATTAAGTTATAATTAATATTTTCAAAGAATTAAATTGATTTATTTTATAGTTGAAAATATTTTATTATGATTTATTTTATATTTATTTTGTAGGGAAATTTATGGCACTTTTGCTCTTGAAAAGAAACAAAAAAAAAAAGGAAAAAAATGGCATTTTCAAGGAAAGAAAAGAAAAAAATGGCATAGCAGCCGCCAGCCCACTTGCAAGGCACATTCCGAAACCTGCCACTTCAGCAACCTCCAAACACCAACCTGCCTCCTTCAGCAAACCGACATCAACCATTGCTTCAACATCTGTAATGACCCAACTATTTCTAAGACCCTGGACCATTAGATCTACTATACATAACTACTATTTTGGGAAAGATACATAAGAAATAATATAACTAACTTTATTAAATCTTGAAATATTGTATCAAATACATAATAATAGAAAATATGGCATGGGTACCCATTGTTTAAAAGAAAACATAAACTTTAATTCAATTGTTTAAAAAACTAAATGCGGAAAAACATGATCTAAAAGACTAAATATAAATAACTTCATCATCGATCGACAAGCAGTCCACTCAGCCCGTTCATCCTCAACACACATGCCAAGCTTCCAAGAATCCTTCCACCTCCGTATCTAGTGTTGACGCGGTTCTTCGCCAACAGGTAATTAAGAAAAGAAAGAGGAAGGGATTAGTGCTTATGTTGAACCAAAATAAATGGAAGATCTTGGAAATGGGATGGTGACACAAAAATACGTTTTTTAGGTGGTTCGAAGGTTAAAATCCTTCTACTCCACCAGTCAGTATTAATACTATATGCTTGGTATTCTTCTACAGGGTATTTCTTACATACTCGAATCCAACCCTTTGCAACTCACAGGGTCTCCATATTTATAGGAGAAGGCACCTGGGAGTTGGTAAGAAGGTCTTCCCGTGACCTTCTTACCTATCATGTCAACTCTGTGACATTCATGATTAATTCCTAAACCTGACACATAAGTGTGGTCAAATCAATAGGTAAGGGGGTAATGGGCCGCATGGCCCAACCCAGTCGTGGGTGTCTGAATACGCACGTTCCTGCTGCGTGCCCGAGAAGTCAGGGGGATATCAGACACGTGATGTCTGATATATGCACGTTTACCTTGCGTGGTTGACTTTATAAAGGGTCGAAGCCTCCAGCTCTAGCTCGTACCACGAGCTGGATGCTTCCCTCGACTTGCGGCCTTCAGAGTCCAGACTCAGTCCTTAAGCAATCTTGGCGAACCCTTGGGCTACCTCGAGCTAAGGAGGTAGGATCTTATGATGGCAGCTTCGGTCCTGGGGATGTCCACGTGGTTGTCATGATTAGGCCGTATCTTAGCTCGTGAATCAGCCCGTGAGAAAATCAGGGCGTACATCTGCCCCCCAAGCCTCTGCTCGTGGCACACGACGTCGTGTAGGGCCACAGCAGGGGCTTTTAGGCTTCCCAATGAACTCCTCACATTCTACATTTTATGCAGGCGCCGGATACGTGGAACATCATGGTTGGTGATGGTACGTCTTCCGAGAACCACATTTTATGGCCTAGCCTATACTCAGCCGCCGCTTCGTTTTTCGAGTGGAGGGCCTTGGATCTCACATCAAGGCAATCCAACGGTCCTCCCCACGTGGTCCTTCATGTATATAAAAGGGGTGACCACCTTACGCATGGGCCACCCGTTCATTTGAAATTTTCCAGAATTTTCTCTTCTCTTTGCTCTCAAAAATCCCCCCTTTTTCCTTTCCTGTTACCATCTTCCGCGTCCTAGAAATCCAGACGCGAGGGTTCCTTTGAAGCTTCGGAATCAACTACTCCGACGAAGTCCCCACCTAGGCGATCCGTTCATCCTCTTCTCAACCAACACACACTGTAAGTCTCTTGACCGTGCATGTTTCAAAATTATCTTTCACTGTATCTTAGGTAGATATTTACTGTAGCCACATGCAGGGTTTTGTTGGTTTTTTGTGGGAATGAAGGGTAAAAGCCTTTTAGGTCAGGGTATCTTTGCAGTAGAAAATCGTTTAGGAGCATTGGTGTGTTTTCTGGGGAATTTTCTGGGTAGGATTTTAGAAATGCTTGTTTAGAGTACCCATTATTTTGGGTGCAAAACCGGGTAGCTTAGGGGACACGCTTCACAGGCGGTTTTGCCTTGTTTGCCTATCAAAACTTTCCCTCCAAGGAAAATTCTATCTTGACCCTCTTGGCACACGAATTCCGAGTAATCGGGGATTTGCTGGGAGCATAGGCGCGTGTTCATAGAACCGCGTGGACTCACTCTCCACGGGCTGGGCTTACCTTAGCTTGTGTCAAGAAACACATTAAGATTTTTCTCCATTTTTAGGTTGCCTTCTAAAATTTCCTCTTTTTGTTCGCTAGGCGACCAGATGGGACCCAAGAAGAATGCTCCCAAGAAGCCCGTAGGCAGCTCGTCCTCCCAACAAGACAAAGGAAAGGAGGTGATGGTTGAATCCCTGATCCCCCACTTCGGGCCAGCAGTGGAACGAGAGCTCGAGGAGGCCCCCGGCGCATTCTTTGAGGCGGAGAGGATCGTCTCGAAGATCACTGACCAAGCGAGGGTGAACAAGATATTCCTCTCCCATAACATCGAGCTGGGTAGAGAAAGCGTGGTTGCACGACCTCCGTTGGAAGGCGAGCGGAGCTGCGCGCCGCTGGATGAGGTATTCTCGGCCTGGAGCGACGAACACTTCAAGGCGGGGGCCTTCCTCCCGTTGGATCAGTATTTTACTGACTTCCTCAATTACGTGAGGTTGGCCCCATTCCAGCTCCCCCCCCAACTCTTATCGTTTGTTGGCGGGGTTAAGATACATGTTCTTGAAACAGGAGTGGGAGGTCCTCACTCTTGCGGATATTCTTTATTTCTTCTGCCTCAAGGTCAGCCCGGAGCAGCGAGGGCGAGGTGACGGGTTTTATTACTTAACCCGGTTCCCCAACACGGCCGCGGTCATCGAGCTGCCCAGCCACCCCAACGACTTTAAAGATCAATTCTTTATGTCGACGGGGTTCCGAAACTGTGAGCTGAACTACTTCAACCATCCTCGTAAGTGCCTTTCAATCTTAGCTCGTAAGTTAAGTTCCATTTAGCTCCTCCTATATCCCTTTCTGACTTAGATTACTTTTTGCAGCTATCTTCGCGAGGACAGAGAAATCTGTGGTCCTTGGGAATCAGTACGAGACACTGGCAGCTCTGCCCCCCAGTGAAAAGGACTACCGTCAGCTCGTGACTGACGAGACTATGGTAGCCTGCAAGCTGATCGCCCTAGGCCAGACTTTGAACCTAAGGAGGTCCCGGGTGCCTCCCCCTGCTCGCGCCATGAGGCCTATCATCGTGGAGGAGGTCGCAGGGGATGAGGATGAGGAGGACAATGACGACGAGGTCCCCCTCGTGAGGAGGAAGCCCAACGAACGGACGAGGAGAGGGTCCGCTCCGGACCAGCCGCAGGTCCCTCTGGCCAAGGTAACCCTTTCATATTTAGGAACTTAGATAGGGCCATTGCAGACCCCCGGCTAGCTAGGTTCAATCCCAGACAGGTCGTCCAATGCCATCGGAGTGACCCAGACTTAGATGAAACCCTACTCCACTGCGTCGACCAGCTCATGCTAGACTACGAAAGTAGCTGAACTAGGGGGACCATAGTGGTAGACAACACCCTAGCTTTTAGGTCAGTCCTATTCGAGGAGTACGGGACTAACCTTCGGTCGTGGCCCTCACTCCGGGAGGGTACCGTAGCTCCAGGACTTAGGCAATATGTAGAAGAGTCTAGTCCAAAGCCAGCCTCGGATCCAGAACCCGCGCCAGCTTGAGAAGTGATTGTCTTAGATTCCCCCGAAGAAGCTCTGGGGCCGATGGTCATAACCGTATACTCTTCCTCTAGCTCGGGGGGTAGGATTCCCCTTTAGTACATATATATACTTTGAATTTTGCATTTTTTTTTCTTTGCTTTCATTTTTGCATGAATGCTGACTTGTGTGCTAATCATATCTTTGTTTTGACAGAAGAGATGTCTCAGTCCGGGGGAAAAAGTCTATGGGCTGCACTCATTGGGGGGAGCTCCCCAGCGGGGGCCTCTGGGCCCAAAATGAAGGAGCTCCGGACGCTGAAGAAAGCTGTCGGGACCCAAACTAAGTCTCCTGCCAAGGAGAAAGAGCAACCCCCAACCGCCCAGGTCGCGGGAACTGTTCCTCCCACTGCAGGGGAAGCAGTTTGCCCCCACCCCGCGAACCCCGGCCTTCGTCCGAGACACAGGGGGGGAGCTCGGGGCTTCGACAATTTCAACCCCCGAGGTGCGAATCCCGGTTGACCCCCAGGACCTGTAGAAGATTCCAGAGGCCTTCCGGGGGACGCTGTATGAGACGGCAAACTACGCCGTCAGCCACATCTACAAATTCAACGAGAAGGAGCTCAGGGCCATCGAGACAAGGAGCCTGGTGGGCGTGCTGGAATCTTCACTGGGCATGGACCTAATGGTAAGCTGACCTCAACCTGTTATGGTTTCTGGACTATCATGCCTTACCTTGTTTTTTCTTTCTCCCTTATCTTTTTTTTTTTCTAAGGCGGTTGCCTCTCCTGTTTTCGCAGAGTGCCGCCACCCTTCACCGAAGCATAGCTAGGACCAAGGCCCAGCTCGAAGATATGAGGGGCGAGCACCAGGTGGTTAAGGACACCCTGGCGGCCACGCAGGCTGAGTTGGAAGAAGCCCCACCCAAGCTTCAGGAGGTCGAGGCAACCAAGGCCACCCTTGCCGCCGCGCAAGCGGAGCTAGACACCGTGAAGGCCGGGGCCGAGGAGGCCAAGACCGCCCTTGCCGCTGCTCGGGTGGAGCTAGATATTACGAAGGCTGGGGCCAAAACCGCCCTGGAAGCCGAGCAGGCGGCCTCCGGCACCGCCCTGGAGGACATGCTCTATAACTGCTGGGCCTACAACCTGGATGGTGACTTCTCCTTCTTGGCAACAGACGTTTGGGAACCCTTGCTGGAGGGATTTAAAGCTCGCCTCGAGAAAGAGGCACCTTCCGAGGCTGGGGAAGCCTCTAGTGCAGCTGAGCAGGAGGGCGAGACGGCTACCTCATCATCAATCTTATTTTTAATTGACTTATTTCCTTGTCTTTGCTCACTTTAGTTACTATTTTGAAAAAACTTAGTTCGTGTTAACTTTTTTATCGATATCTCGTGCTCTTTAGGGAGAACAACAATCAATCGATTTAAATTAAATTCCAAGTTTTATGACCTGTTTATATCCAGGGACTTAATTTGAAAACTTAGTTCATGTTAACTTTTATCCACATCTCGTGCTCTTTAAGAAAAGCAACAATCAATAGATTTAAGTTAACTTCTAAGTTTTATGACCTGATTGTATCCAGGAACTTAATTTGAAAACTTAGTTTGTGTTAACTTTTATCAACATCTCGTGCTCTTTAAGAAAAGCAACAATCAATCGATTTAAGTTAACTTCTAAGTTTTATGACCTGGTTGTAGCCAGGAACTTAATTTGAAAACTTAGTTCGTGTTAACTTTTATCAACATCTCGTGCTCTTTAAGAAAAGCAACAATCAATCGATTTAAGTTAACTTCTAAGTTTTATGACCTGGTTGTATCCAGGAACTTAATTTGAAAACTTAGTTTGTGTTATCTTTTATCAACATCTCGTGCTCTTTAAGAAAAGCAACAATCAATCGATTTAAGTTAACTTCTAAGTTTTATGACCTGGTTATATCCAGTAACTTAATTTAAAAACTTAGTTCGTGTTAACTTTTATCAACATCTCGTGCTCTTTAAGAAAAGCAACAATTAATTGATTTAAGTTAACTTCTAAGTTTTATGACCTGGTTATATCCAAGAACTTAATTTGAAAACTTAGTTCGTGTTAACTTTTATCAATATCTTGTGCTCTTTAAGAAAAGCAACAATCAATCGATTAAAGTTAACTTCTAAGTTTTATGACCTGGTTATATCCAGAGTACAGCTTAGTCCGCGTTAATTTTTGTCAATATCTCGTGCTCTTTAAGAAGAACAATGATCAATCGATTTGAATTAACTTCTAAGCCTTTTAAGGCGACCTGGTTATATCCAGGTACCATATGCCCTCCAAGTAACTGGGAAAGGGTCTTTCATGGTTACTTAGGATTACACTTGTAAATATGTGCAACCATAAACGAAAAAATCAATTCTCATTGCGTAATACATAAAAATGACCTTTTAGGCCTTACAAGGGAATTATTGATAATATCTCTTCAAATGGATGGTGTTCCAAGTCCGTGGGACTGCCCCTCTATCAAGCCGAGCTAATTTATAAGTTCCCTCTTTAATGACCTCGATGACTTGATATGGTCCTTCCCAGTTTGGTCCCAATACTCCATCTTTGGGACCCTACCAGCTAAGAAAACCCTCCTGAGGACCAGGTCGCCAATGCTGAAGGCGTGCTTTTTGACTTTTGAGTTGAAATAGCGAGTGATTTTCTGCTGATAATGGGCAAGCTGGAGTTGCAAATCTTTTCATCTTTCATCAACCAAGTCAAGGGAAGTGCAAAGTAGCTCGTGGTTGCGGTCCTGGTCGTATGACTGGACCTTATGCGAAAGTACCTTAATCTCCACGGGGAGGACTGCCTCACTCCCAAAGGTTAGTGAGAAAGGAGTATGACCCGTAGGAGTCCGATGCGAGGTCTGGTATGCCCAGAGAACTTGGGGGAGCTGTTCTGGCCAGACCCCCTTCGCTTCGTCTAGTATCTTCTTGAGGCTTTGCTTTAGAGTCTTGTTGATGGCCTCGACCTGGGCATTCGCCTTAGGATAGGCCACGGAGGAGAAACTTTTCACAATTCCATACCTTTCGCAAAATTCAGTGAAGAGGTCGCTATCGAACTGAGTCCCATTGTCGGAAATGATTTTCTTGGGCAGCCCGAATCGGCAGATAATGCTCTTAACCACAAAGTCGAGGACTTTTTTGGAAGTTATCATTGCCAAAGGTTCTGCCTCAGCCCACTTCGTAAAGTAGTCAATGGCCACCACGGCGTAGCGGACCCCGCCTTTCCCAGTAGGGAGGGCGCCAACCAAGTCGATTCCCCAAACTGCAAACAACAATGGGGAAGAGATCATCTTCAGCTCGACTGGGGGAGCTCGGGCAACTAAGGCGAATCGCTGGCACTTGTCGCATTTTTTGACGTAAGAGATTGAATCCTTGGATAGGGTGGGCCAATAATATCTTTGCCTCAAGATCTTCAGGGCCAAGCTTTGCCCCCCAGTGTGATCTCCGCAAAAACCTTCATGCACCTCCTGCAGGATGGCCTTTGCTTTGCCTGGAAGAACACATCGCAGGAGAGGTAGGGAGAGACCACGTCGGTACAGCACCCCGTCCACTATCGTGTACCTGGGAGCTTGATACAGAACTCGTCGCGCATCATTACGCCCTTCAGGTAGCATTCCCTCGTCGAGATACTCAAGGATGGGGGTAATCCAGGTCAGCCTAGCGTCGATCATCTCGACCTCCGTCCTGGCTTCTTCTATACTTGGTTTCTCCAAGAATTCTATCGGCACTAACCCCAAGGTCTCCATCTCCCTGGAGGTGGCGAGCTTGGCAAGAGCGTCTGCGTTGGCGTTTTGCTCCCGAGGTATCTGCTCGATTGAGCCTCGCCCAAATGCGGACAGTTCCATTTTTACCTTTGCTAGGTAGGCAACCATCTTGGGTCCTCGTGCTTGATACTCGCCCAGAACCTGGTTTACCACGAGCTGGGAGTCACTGAAGCACTGGACGGAGCTCGCCTTTAGCTCCTAGGCTATCCTCAGCCCGGCCAGCAAAGCTTTGTATTCGGCCTCGTTGTTGGAGGCTTTGAATCCGAATCTCAGCGCCAAGTGGAATCTATGTCCCTCAGGGGATATTAAAATGATTCCAGCCCCAGAGCCGTTCTCATTGGATGAACCATCCACGAAGATCCTCCACGATGCTTGGGCCGAGGCGACCTGGGGTGAGTCTTTTGCAGGATCCTCCTGGAATCCGGTGCACTCTGCTACGAAATCGGCCAGGGCTTGAATTTTTATAGCAGTTCGTGGGGTGTACAAAATCTCGAACTGACTGAGTTCAATAGCCCACTATAACAAACGTACCGATGCTTCAGGTTTTTGCAAAACCTGCCTTAAAGGTTGATCGGTCATGACGTGTATTGAGTGGGACTGGAAGTACGGCCTAAGATTTTGTGAGGCCGTGATAAGGCAAAACGCCAATTTCTCCATCAACGGGTACCGTGATTCAGCTCTGAGAAGTCTCTTGCTGATGTAGTATACTGGTCTCTGAACCCGGTCTTCTTCTCGGACTAATAATGCACTAGCTGCATCCTCTCTGACAGCTAGGTAGAGAAAAAGAGGCTCCCCTGTCTTTGGCTTGGATAATACGGGTGGCTCGGCCAGATGTGCCTTCAGGTCGAGGAAAGCGCTTTCGCACTCTTCTGTCCATTCGAACTTCTTATTTCGTCGGAGCAGGTTGTAGAATGGCAGGCACTTATCGGTGGACTTTGAAATAAACCGGTTGAGGGCTGCCACCCTTCCTGTCAGGCCTTGGACATCTTTGTGCGACCTGGGTGAGGGAAGCTCGAGCAACGATCTGATCTTTTCGGGGTTTGCCTCGATTCCTCGGGTATTGACGATGAAGCCCAGGAATTTTCCCGATGCGACCCCAAAAGTACACTTTTGTGGATTAAGCCTCATGCCATACTCCCGTAGTATCTTGAAGCATTCTTCCAAGTCGGAAACATGGTTATCGACAGTTTTAGACTTGACTAGCATGTCATCAACGTACACTTCCATGTTCTTCCCGATCTGATTTGCGAACATTCTATTTACTAACCTCTGGTATGTAGCACCGGCGTTCTTCGGCCCGAATGGCATGACCTTATAATAATAAACGTTAGTCGGGGTCATGAAGCTAGTGTGCTCCTGGTCCGCCGGATTCATGGTGATCTGATTGTAACCTGAGTACGCGTCCATAAAGGACATGAGCTCGTGCCCTGCCGTGGCATCCACCAATTGGTCAATCCTGGGCAATGGAAAACAATCCTTCGGGCAGGCTTTATTCAGGTCAGAGAAGTCGATGCAGGTCCACCACTACCCGTTGGGCTTTGGGACCAGGACGGGGTTGGCAACCCAAATCGGAAACTTGGCTTCACGGATAAAGCCGCATTTCTTGAGCCGAGCTACTTCTTCCTCTAAGGCCTCAGCCCAGGTTGTTCCTAGGCGTCTTTGCTTATGAGACTTTGCAGGAACACTTTTACCCAGATGAAGGGTGTGCATGATGACACTTAGGCTGATTCTCACCATGTCCTCGTGGGACCACGCAAACACATCCAGGTTGTCTTGCAGAAATTTAGTCAGCTCCGCCTTCCTCTTGCCACAGAGGTTTTTTCCGAGCCTGACCATCTGTGAAGGATTACACGGATCGATGTTTATTTCCTCGAGCTCCTCAATAGCCTGGAGCTCAGACTTATCCTCGCCTATTCTGGGGTCAATATCCTCACTTAAGACGATATTTTCCCCTTTGGCGCTCTGAGGTTTTTCAATCTCAGGATCAGCTAAGGGTTCCTGAGATTCCTCTTCACCACCTTGGATGGCCATTGCCAGCTGCCCGGGTTTCGATTTTCCCTTCATGAAAATGTTGTAGCATTCCCTGGAAGCGAGCTGATCTCCATGGACAGTGCATATTCCCGTTGAAGTAGGGAATTTCATCGCGAGGTAGCGAATGGAAGTGATAGCCTCAAAAGCTATGAGCATGGGTCGTCCCAAAATTGCGTTGTACGCAGCGGAGCAGTCGATGACCACGAACTCGAGGAGTTTGGAGAATGTCTGAGGTCCTTCTCCTAGGGTGATCACTAGTTCGATATTCCCTATAGCCGCTGATCCTTCTCCAGAAAAACCATACAGCAACATGGAGGTCGCATTCAGCTCGGCGACAGTCAGACCCATCTTCTCCAATGTGGATTGAAATAAAAGGTTTACCGAGCTCCCATTATCTATCAGCACCCTCCTAACCTTCCGATTAGTGAGCTGAGCTGCTATGACCAGAGGGTCGTTATGAGGGAACTGGACATGGCCCGCATATTCTTCTGTAAAAATGATCGGTTGTCTTTCCAATCTCTGCTGCTTCGGCAGACGCTGCTCCGGGATGAACTCTACTCCATTGTGCGCCTTGAGTTTGTTTACATACCTCTTCTAGGCACCCCTGTTCGTGCCAGCCACATGCGGACCTCCCGATATTGTGGATACCTCCCCTCCTATCAGGGGAGGAGGGACGTCCTGATCTACCCGAGACCCGGGCTGACTGATTGGGACTTCCGATGCAGGTCGACTTGCTGGAACCCTGTTCCGCGCGTACTGGGCCAAGGGGCTGGCTCGGATGAGAGTCTCGATCTCATCTTTTAAATGCCTACAATCATCCGTATTGTGACCAACATCGTTGTGAAAACGACAAAACTTGGAGGCATATCTCTTCCCCTTTTGGTGCTTCAACGGCTTTGGCCTCTTCCAGGGGAGGCGAGTAGAGTTAGCTAGGAAGATGTTCTCCCTAGAGTGGGTGAGCTCTGTATAAGTCACGTAGACGGACTTAAACTTGTCCACGGACTTATTCTTCTATGGACCGTGCTGGCTGCCCTCGCCATTCCCCTTTCTTTTGCCTCCACCGAACTGGTTGTTCTGTGCGACGTTTTTGGTCGCCGCCGCGACCTCTGTCCCCACTCCAGCGGGCTATTAAGGAACCTGGCTGGTCCCAGTAGCTGAGGCTTCGGCCTCTTCCAAGTTGATCCACTCCTGGGCCTTATTAAGGAATTCATTCACCGAGCTAACTCCCTTCCTTTTGTATATCTTTCCAGAGCTCCCCTCCGACGAGGATTCCAGTTCTCAGGGTCATGAGCTTGGAGCTGTCATCCACGTCTCTGGCCCGAGCTGCGACATTCGTGAACCTGCTCAGGTAAGCCTTCAGAGTTTCATTGGGCTGCTGCCTCACGTTAGCCAGAGAATCGACCTTGACGCGGGCAGCTTGGGAGGCTCGAAATGCCATTTTCAAATCAGCCGAGAATGCTTTCCAGGAGCTGATTGATTGTCTTTTGCTTTGCTTGAACCACTGTTTGGCTGGTCCAGTCAGTGTGGAAGGAAATATCAGAAACCTCAGCTTGGGGCCGATGTTGTGAGCCATCATCAGGGTGTTGAACATCCCCAGGTGATCCGACGGATCTCCCTCTCCATTGAATTTGGATAGGTGCGGCATACGGAAACCAGGTGGGTAAACCGTTACTGCTATGCTGGAGGCGAAGAGCTCCATCTCGTCCCCTGAATCATATTCATCTTTTTCTTTCTCCAATAGGAGCATCCTCATCAGCTCCTCCATCTAAGCCAGGCGCTCGAGGGTTGCGTCCTGATTTCCTTTGTTATTCTGGGGTTGTTCAACAGCTCCGGATCCATTGTACATATTTGGTGGGTTACTTCCCCTCCTATCTTGAGATAGGTTATTTGGGGCATTCCCGCCGTTACGCACTTCGGATAGTTTTTCCCTCGAGCGAGCATGGCTACCGCCCCTACTGGCTTTCCTCTATGAGAGTTAAGGCGATCTCGCAGGTCGCCCCCCTGGGTGGTTTAAGGACTTCGCGCCGAGCTTAAACACTGGCGCAGGTCTCCTCCAGAAAGGTCGCTCCGGTGACTATCGGTCCAGTAGCTTCCGTTGCAAAGCTCAGAGTTCGCCTTTGGGGGTGAGGATCCGGGCTTCCTCTCGGCGCCCCGCTACGTCGGGAAGGTTCCACGGACGGCGGGTTTCTCCTACTGCTTCCATGAGCTGGGATATCTCGGATAGGCCGAGGTGGAGACGGATATCTTATTGGTGATGGAGGATGCCTGACTGGAGATGCGATCTTGGTTCCATCAGGGCGGATCAAGTTAGGTGATGGCCTCGCGACCCTGTCAACCTGCAGTTCCCGCGCCTGGTGATTTGGACAAGGCGCAGGACGGCTGGTGGGGACGGACTGATGCTGTGAGCCCTCCCCAGATCTCCTTCTGGAATTTCCTCGAGCTCTCCTGGGCGCGCTGGAGGCTGGTTGGGAACTAGGGGTTGAGGTTCGGACCGAACGGCTGTACTGTTGTTCGGCTCTAGGCATCTCTTCAAAGTTGGCCTCTCGATGGTGCGAGGAGGGAATGGAGTTGGCTATCGAAGGTCTGTCTGAGCGGCTAGGCCTGGACTGATTACCCCGGCGGGACTTATGAGTCTCGCCTTGCCTCTTTCTGACATTAGCGTCGATTGTAAGATGGGGTAGTCAAGCCAACACCTCTTTGATATGCTTATTAGCAGTTGCTAGCTGTCTCCTCAGCTGGGCATTCTCCATCTCCACCACAGTGTAATAATCTGGGTTTGGATTAGGTGGCCGTGGGGCCGAACTTCCGGTGTCATCTTGGCCCACCGGCTGCTTGCCTGGCCGCTGTTGGATACCAGGAATTTGTTCGCCGGAGATGGCGATATGATGGGCCTCCTGCCCATCATGTTGTTCTGTCTCGTTACCATGTCTGGATCGAGTGGTCACCATAGTAGATGTTTGCGACAGCACCAATCTAACTTGCTCTCAATGAAAGCACCAAACTGTTGACGCGGTTCTTCGCCAACAGGTAATTAAGAAAAGAAAGAGTAAGGGATTAGTGCTTATGTTGAACCGAAATCGATGGATGATCTTGGAAATGGGATGGTGACACAAAAATACGTTTTTTAGGTGGTTCTAAGGTTAAAATCCTTCTACTCCACCAGTCAGTATTAATACTATATGCTTGGTATTCTTTTACATGATATTTCTTACATACTCAAATCCAACCCTTTGCAACTCCCAGGGTCTCCATATTTATAGGAGAAGGCGCCTGGGAGTTGGTAAGAAGGTCATCCCCTGACCTTCTTACCTATCATGTCAACTCTGTGACATTCATGATTAATTCCTAAACCTGACACATAAGTGTGGTCAAATCAATAGGTAAGGGGGTAATGGGCCGCATGGCCCAACCCAGTCGTGGGTGTCTGAATACGCACGTTCCTGCTGTGTGCCCGAGAAGTCAGGGGGATATCAGACACGTGATGTCTGATATATGCACATTTACCTTGCGTGGTTGACTTTATAAAGGGTTGAAGCCTCCAGCTCTAGCTCGTACCACGAGCTAGATGCTTCCCTCGACTTGCGGCCTTCAGAGTCCAGACTCAGTCCTTAAGCAATCTTGGTGAACCCTTGGGCTACCTCGAGCTAAGGAGGTAGGATCTTATGATGGAAGCTCCGGTCCTGGGGATGTCCACGTGTTTGTCATGATTAGGCCGTATCTTAGCTCGTGAATCAACCCATGGGAAAATCAGGGCGTACATCTAGTTTCCTACATCACACTATAAAATAAAGGAATGAGCCTAATGCCCGACAAGGAAAACCTACTAAAACCACACATCATATATCATAAAAAACTACATCATAAACATAAACTATAAAACATATGACTATAAAAACATATATCATATATGACTATAATATTAATGGCCATTAACTCATTAGCATGGCATGTGATAAACCATCTGGGTCCCCTGTCTAATATCTAAGGTAGGTTAGATCACATGGTAGTATATGATAACCCATCTAGGTCCCTTGTCTAATATCTGAGGTAGGGTAAACCATAACTCTAAACCATGAAAATGATAAAGTAATCTTTGGGCTTGCTATCTAAGCAAGTCATATGCCCAAGCAACTAAAAACATAATCTTGGGGCTTGTTATCTAAACAAATCATATGCCCAAGGACTACAAAACATATCATACATATACATATTATAGCATAAACATATCATAACATATAAGCATAACATATCATACAAACATACAAGATCTATCCTATTTTCCTTACCAAAAACAGGGATGTGAGAACAAGATCAGGACTTTGGAACACTCCTAAAAACCACAATAAAGAGGTGAGTATACTAAGGAAAAGAGATGAAAAGAATGAACTACACCATCGAAAAGATACTTACCCACAAGAACCTCAAGTTCAAGAACTTAGATGCCTAACCAAGAATAGAAAAGACTGAGTTAGGATTCGAGTAGAGAAGAACTATAAGAATCAATACAGAAAGGAACTAGAATTAGGAATACCTTGAATGCTTCTATGACCGAACGATACCTCGAAACCGAAATACACTATAACCTTACTTCCCAAGTGTTTATTAAGCTTATAACCCCAACCCAAGTGTTTATCATTCTATAGTCTCACTAGCACCTGGAAGGCTCTGATTAATGCTTGAAGAATGAATGAAAAGGCTTGGTGCTAGGTCCTATTTATAGAGTTCTAGGAATAAAAATCTTCCTTTTGGCTTTGAATAAAAATAATGAATTTAATTGAAAATATTTGAATATTCTTCAGGCAAAGGCTTAGGACTTGGTCAAATTGTTTAGAGAGAGGTTTAAGGAGTCAAAGCTTGATTTTTAAAAACAAAAATAATAAAAACAAATAGAATCCTAAATTCTAACTCCCTAAATCTCGTAACTCTAAACTCACCTACAGTAAAATAATCATATCTGGAGTTGTAGGACTTCTATTTAGAGTATCTTTATACTGTTAGAAAGCTAATTCAATTATCTACAACTTTCTAGAAATATTATTTTTCGAAATTCATAACATAACTGGGTCAAAAATAGGTTGGAAGTTACAGTACCCTAAAATTATGAAAAATCTATTTAATTATCTAAATCACAAATAAATAAAATTGTGACAAATGTCATGCTCCTAACAGATTCTGGTGAAGACTAAGTCTTATATTTCCCTTATTTTATCATTAAAATAATAATTCCTTAATAATCAAGCATATGAAAAGTGTCATATTCCTATTGGCTCTATCTAAACCTTAGGAATAACCATGCTCCTGCAAGTGTCATATTTTTATTAGCTCTATCTAAACCTTAGGTTATAATAATTATCATATTAATAACCAACAATATTAATCAAACCTTATGTTATAATTAATATTCTTAAACTATATGTTAAACTTATAAAATCCATAACTATTGCTAGGAGTTTCCAACTAAGTCCCGACTTGAACCAAAATCCACAGTAATGAACATACTATAACTACTACTACTACTACTACTACTACTACTACTACTACCACTACTACTACCACTACTACTACTACTACTACTACTACTACTACTACTACTGCTACTGCTACTGCTACTGCTACTGCTACTGCTACTGCTACTGCTACTGCTACTGCTACTGCTACTGCTACTGCTACTGCTACTGCTACTGCTACTGCTACTGCTACTGCTACTGCTACTGCTACTGCTACTGCTACTGCTACTGCTACTGCTACTGCTACTGCTACTGCTACTGCTACTGCTACTGCTACTGCTACTGCTACTGCTACTGCTACTGCTACTGCTACTGCTACTGCTACTGCTACTACTACTACTACTACTACTACTCCTACTGCTACTGCTACTCCTACTGCTACTGCTACTGCTACTGCTACTGCTACTGCTACTCCTGCTGCTGCTGCTGCTCCTGCTACTGCTGCTCCTGCTACTGCTGCTGCTGCTCCTGCTGCTCCTGCTACTGCTGCTCCTGCTACTGCTACTGCTACTGCTACTGCTGCTCCTGCTACTGCTGCTCCTGCTACTGCTACTGCTACTGCTACTGCTACTGCTACTGCTACTGCTACTGCTACTCCTACTCCTGCTGCTACTGCTACTGCTACTCCTACTGCTACTCCTACTGCTACTACTACTGCTACTACTACTACTACTACTACTACTACTACTACTACTACTACTACTACTACTACTACTACTACTACTACTACTACTACTACTACTACTACTACTACTACTACTACTACTACTACTACTACTACTACTACTACTACTACTACTACTACTACTACTACTACTACTACTACTACTACTACTAGCTAAGTAAATTCTAGGACTCTACAATTCTCCCCTACTACAAAGAATTTTGTCACCGAAATTTACTTATCAAACAATTCTGGATACTAGGCTATAATATCCTCCTCCAACTCCCACGTTGCCTCCCATTTAGAACTATTACTCTATAGGGCCTTGAATATCGGAAAACTCTTAGACTGTAACTCTTTCATCCCTCTATCTAGGATGCTAACCGGTCGTTCCTCGTAACTCAAGTCTTTCTGGAGTGCTATCGTATCGTACTTAAGGACGTGAGATGGGTCTGACAAATATCTACGCAGTATCGAGATGTGGAACACTTTATGGCTATCTGCTAGAGCTGGCGGTAAGGCTAATCTATATGCAACTGCTCCCACTTTGTCCAATATCTCAAAAGGACCTATAAACCTGGGACTAAGCTTGCCTTTCTTCCCGAACCGCTTCACACCTTTCATAGGAGATATTCTTAAGAAACTTGATCTCCGACTTTGAATTCCACATCACACCGCTTGGCATCCGCATAACTTTTCTAACGACTTTGAGCAGCGAGCATACACTTTCTAATCAGGGCTACTACATCCTGAGCTCCTCTAACAGCTTCAGTTCCAAGTAGTTGCCTTTCTCCTACCTCGTCATAATGCAACTCATAAGATACCATCCCGATTGTTGACTGGTAGCTATTGTTGTAGGAGAATTCTATCAGCAACAAATACTTACTCCAAGATCTCGATGTAAACATCGATCCTCTATCGAATACTATTATCTTAGAGATTCTATGCAGCTGTACTATCTCGTAGTCATAGTTGTCTGCATATTGGTCTACTGTGTATGAAGTCTTAATAGGCAGGAAATGAGTCGACTTAGTTAGTCTATCTATTACTACCCAAGAGGAATCATGCTGCATGTTCGTTCGTGGAAACCCTGTCACGAAATCCATAGCTATATCGTCCCATTTCCATTCTGGTATGCTAAGCGGTTGCAATAAACCTGCTACCAGTAATGTCCTACTTTCACTTGCTGGCATACTAGACACTTAGACACAAACTCTGCTATGTCCTTCTTCATCCCTGGCCACCAATAGATTGCCTTGATGTCGTGAGTCATCTTGGTCGACCCTGGGTGAACTGAGTACGGGGTACTGTGTGCTTCTTCTAGAATCTCCATCTTAATCCCTTGATTATCTGGCACGCATACCTGTTCTTATATCTTAATAATCCTTGACTTGATATTGAGAAATCTGTGGCCTTGTCTTCTCTGACTGCATCCATATGTGCCGCTAGTGTATCGGCATGCCCTTGCCCAATCCGGATATCTTCTAGCAGATTTGACTAGATAGACAAATTAGCCAGCTTACCGAAAACTTTTTCTATTCTGGCTCTAATCAGCTCCTGCTATAGTGGCTTCCCATTCCGACTAGTGCTGCTAAACTTCCATAACTCTTCCTAAGGCAACTATGTTTTCCTTTCCCATGTGGTATAAGATTTTTCATTCGTAATCCTTCACTAGCTCTAACCACCTGCGCTGCCTCATGTTGAGCTCTTTCTGAGTAAAGAAGTACTTTAAACTTTTGTGGTCCGTATAAATCTCGCACCGTTCTCCATAAAGATAATGGCGCCAGGTTTTCAACGCAAAGACCACTGCTGCCAACTCCATATCATGCATTGAATAGCGTTGCTCGTACTCCTTCAGCTGTCGTGAGGCATAGGCTATCACCTTGTCATTCTACATCAGCACGCAACCCAACCCTTGCTTCGATGCATCGCAGTAGACTACGAACTTATCATTGGGTGTCAGTACACAGAGTACTGGTGCTGAGCACAACTTGTCCTTAAGCAACTGGAAGCTTTCTTCACATCTATCATTCCAGTTGAATCTTTGTTGTTTCCGGGTCAGGTTGGTGAGTGAAGTGGCTATCGTAGAAAAGCCCTCTACGAACCTCCTATAATAACCTGTTAATCCCAGAAAGCTCCTTAATTTAGATGCGTTCTTTAGTCTTGGCCAATCCTTTACGGCCTCTACCTTAGATGGGTCTACCGTAATCCCGTCCTTGGATACTATGTGGCCAAGAAATGCTACTTGTGAAAGCCAAAATTCGCACTTCTTGAACTTGGAGTAAAGTTGAATGCTCCTTTAGTCGCAACAAGATCAACCTTAAATGTTTCTCATGCTCGAATTTATCCTTTGAGTACTCCAAGAAATCGTCAATGAATACTACGACGAATTTATCCAAATAATCCATAAAGAACCTATTCATTAAATCCATAAACGCGGGTGGAGCATTGGTAAGACCAAAAGACATAACTAGAAACTCGTAATGTCCATAACGAGTTCTAAAAGTCATCTTGGGAGTATCCTCTTCCCGTACCTTGAGCTGATGATACCCGGTCCATAGATCAATCTTTGAAAACACAGTTGCCCCTTGGATTTGATCAAACAAGTCGTCAAGTCAGGGTAGCGGGTACTTATTGTTAATTGTCACCTTATTCAGCTCGTGATAATCTATACACATATGCATACTTCCGTCCTTCTTCTTCACAAATAGAACCGATGCTTCCCATAGCGAATGGCTCGGTGCCCGGTACTAGTTCGATTGTGTAGTCTATCTCCCGTGTCAGCGGCAATCCTGCTAGTTGCCAGGAAATACCTCTAGGAATTCCTTTACATTGAGGAAGTCTCCAACTTTTAGTGGTGTTTCCTTTACCACATCCGTAACGCTAGCTAAGAATGTGTGACATCCTTTTTCTATCATCCTCTAATCTTTGAGAGATGAAATAAGCGACGTATGTAGTCTTAAACTTTTCCCATATAGCATCGTTTCTGACCGTCAGGAGTCTCGAACATCACTTGCTTACGTCTGCTATCGATGGTTACGCCATGCCTTGCTAGCCAGTCTATTCCTAATATCATGTTGAAGTCTTTGATTTCCAGCTCTATCAGGTCTCCTTCTAGTTCTACGTCTTCGATTTTGATTGGTACACCTCGTACTATCCGTAATGATAGGACTACTTCACCCAAAGGTTTTTCTAATTTCTCTATCATTCCCAACGAGATATACGAGTATATTGCTCCCAAATCAAGCGATGCTAGAACATATACTATCGAGGATATGAATTTGACTTGTAACTACTTGTTACAAGCATGGGCTCCTCCCTGGATCAAGGCAAAGACTTTGGCTGGAACCATCGTTTAATCCCTCTTCTCCTTCTGCTTGAGCTATGGACATTGCTTCTTTCGATGACTTTCCTAACCACAGTTGAAGCATCCCTTGATGTTTCTTTTGTCCCTTAGAGCATTGCGGGTATTCTACATAACCCGACTTATTGCCTCCATTGTTTGTCCGTGCTCTTTTACCACAATTGGCCTGCTTATCATTAGGATGCCTCCTCTTATGACCATTACTATTACTATTGCTATGCTGACGGCTATTTTTGTGGTTGTTTCGACAATTCTGAGGTTGACCATGCTGTTTAGGCTCAGGCCTACTAGCCTTCTCCTTACTAACATTCGCCTAAAGCCTTTCTACTTCTATTGCCGTTTCTAGAACATCGGCATAGGTAGTATTTCCCGGGTTTGCTAGCTTAACCCCTCATTCAATCTTTGGTCTAAGTCCTCTAACGAACTTGGTCACCCTCATAAAGTCAATTGGAACCAACTCTGGTGCAAACTTGGCTAATCTGTTGTAAAGTCCAAAAACTTTACTTAGCTAGTTAGATAGTAGTATTATAGTATTTATATTATTATCTTTATGACTGTGGATTTTTGGTTCAGACCGGGAATTATTTGGACACTCATAGTAGTACTTGTAGATTTTCTAAGTTTAACCTATAGTTTAAGAATTTTAATGTTAACCTAAGGTTTGATTTATATGGCTGATATTAAGGATAATATTTATTATACTATAAGGTTTAGATAAGAACCAATAGGATTTTAAGCACATGTTATGAATGGGTGCTTAAGGATTAAGTATTTTTTAGGATTAAATTTAATAAGGGTAAAGTTTGAATGCTCTAAGGTCAGTCAGCAGCTTTGAATACGTTTAAGGGCTTAGTCAAGGCTGTTTACTCCATTCAAACTTAGCTAAAAATGTGTAATTTCGTGTTTAAATAATCAGTGTGTGCCGATATATCGCAGCACGTAGATACGGAAAACATGAGACGATGCACGACAGCCTCGGGCATACTAGCCCAGGTGATATATCGCCTACAGGGGGCGATATATCGCCTCCTTCAGTATATTTTGAAACATTTTGAAATCATTTTCCATTCAGCCCTTCAACCTCTTGATAAGTCCAGCACCTTTTTGAACGAGTCTTCAGCCTCTTGTCCATATCATGGTGGCGACATCGTTAGTCTGCTGAACTAAGTCTCGCCATATTCTAGCATCCTTCTTAAGCAAAGACGAAACGTAGGATATACGGTCCGCGTTGCCGAGATTCATATGCGCTAGGATCAGCTCTACATTTCTGAGCCATTCTTTTGCCTTAAAGGGTTTTGTTGTCCCTTCAAAGTTTGGAGCGTGTTGCTTACGAAACCGCTCATAGATTGGCTCCATGTGTTGAGCTGGGTATGGCGCATAGTTCGCCATTGGCCATCCCTCATAAGGACCTACTTGATGGGGTATTTGAGCCATCTGCTGAGGATGTGGTTGCGGCTAAGGTGGAGGCTGAGTTTGTTGTTGTTGTTGCTGTAGTAATTCATCCACTTGTTGTCGTAGTCTTGCAATTTCTGCAATGTTGTTAACTGGCGGCGACGCTCTTTCTTTAGTAGCAGCATTGGTTGCACGCCTCCCTCTACGAACTATAGGGGCTTCATAAGTTTTAGGAGCGATGCTTGAGGCATTGGCATTGTTGCGAGCAGATCTTCTGAGCGACATCATCACCAATAGTTCTAACAGTTTAGAACATGTTAGAACTTACCCTAATAGGCTCTAAGGCAAAACTTAATCTAAGCAAACATAACTCGGACCTATTAATTATGACTTCTTATGAAAAAAATATATGCGAGCCTTCTTTATAATTTGGGTGTGTTTCTAAACATAGAAAAATAAGCCATCTTTATAATTTACTAAGTCTGTTTCTAATCATCCTATATGACTTAATTCTCAGGCTCGAAAATCATCGTTGTTCCAAAGGTAATCATATTGAGGGAGGGCTGGGATAAGTAAAATCGATCCCGCTACTATGGCCCCCTAAACTCTCGATATAGAACCCAGTTCATTGATTTATATCCACCCTCACCGAACTTGGTCATTATTTATTAAATTTATTATGATTGTAAAAAATAAATCAAACTCATCATGTCATTCAAAAATAACAATGATATTTATTTGGAAAAAAAGTCTTCACTATATACAATCATAAATGCAAAGATAATAAATAAAATAAATAACGAAAAATAAACTAATTTGTAAATATTCTTAACTGAAAACATAAGGGCTAAAAGGTTAACTAAAAGCGTAATCAAAATAACTAAAGCATAAACACTTACATTGGCGGTTAGATTCGATGCTTTGAGTGTGTGTATCGAGGAGAACTTCATGCGAATGAACCGTTGCTCTGACACCAACTGTAATGATCTAATTATTTCTAAGACCTTGGACCATTAAATCTACTATACATAACTACTATTTTGGGAAAGATACATAAGAAATAATATAACTAACTTTATTAAATCTTGAAATATTGTATCAAATACATAATAATAGAAAATATGGCATGGGTACCCATTGTTTAAAAGAAAACATAAACTTTAATTCAATTGTTTAAAAAACTAAATGCGGAAAAATATGATCTAAAAGACTAAATATAAATAACTTCATCCTCGATCGACAAGCAGTCCACTCAGTCCGTTCATCCTCAACACACATGCCAAGCTTCCAAGAATCCTTCTGCCTCCGTATCTAATTTCCTACATCACACTAAAAAATAAAGGAATGAGCCTAATACCCAGCAAGGAAAACCTACTAAAAACACACATCATATATCATAAAAAACTACATCATAAACATAAACATAAACTATAAAACACATGACTATAAAAACACATATCATATATGACAACAATATTAATGACCATTAACTCATTAACATGGCATGTGATAAACCATCTGGGTCCCCTGTCTAATATCTGAGGTAGGTTAGATCACATGGCAGTATATGATAACCCATCTAGGTCCCCTATCTAATATCTGAGGTAGGGTAAACCATAACTCTAAACCATGAAAATGATAAAGAAATCTTGGGGTTTGCTATCTAAGCAAGTCATATGCCCAAGCGACTAAAACCATAATCTTGGGGCTTGTTATCTAAACAAGTCATACGCCCAAGGACTACTACTACTACTACTACTACTGCTACTACTACTACTACCTAGCTAGGCTAAGTAAACACTCTTGGACTCTACAATTCTCCCTTACTACAAAGAATTTCATCCCCAAAATTTACTTACCAAACAATTCTAGATACCAGGCTAACATGTCCTCCTCCAACTCCCACGTTGCCTCCCATTCAGAACTATTAATCCATAGGACCTTGACTATAGGAATACTCTTAGACCGTAATTCCTTCATCCGTCTATCTAGGATGCTAACCGGTCGTTCCTCGTAACTCAAGTCTTTCTGGAGTGCTATCGTATTGTACTTGAGGTCGTGAGATGGGTCTAACACATATCTACGCAACATTGAGATGTGGAACACATTATGGCTATCTCCTAGAGCTGGCGGTAGGGCTAATCTATATGCAACTGCTCCCACTTTGTCCAATTTCTCAAAAGGACCTATAAACTGGGGACTAAGCTTGCCTTTCTTCCCAAACCGCTTCACACATTTCATAGGAGATATCTTTAAGAATACTTGATCTCCAATTTTGAATTCCACATCACGCCTCTTGGCATCCGCATAACTTTTCTGATGGCTCTGAGCAGCGAGCATATGGTTTCTAATCAGCGCTACTGGTTCCTGAGCTTCTCTAACTGCTTCGGTCCAAGAAGTTTCCTTTCTCCTAACTCATCCCAATGTAACGGCGATCTACACCTTCTTCCGTAAAGTAACTCATAGGGCGCCATCCCGATTGTTGTAGGAGAATTCTATCAGCAGCAAATACTTACTCCAAGATCCTCCGAAGTCAAGTACACAAGCGCACAACATATCTTCTAAAATTTGTATGGTATGCTCGAACTGACTGTCTGTTTGAGGATGAAATGTTGTAATAAGGCTTAACTTGGTACCCATGGCTTGCTGAAGCTTCCCCAAAATCTCGATGTAAACACCGATCCTCTATTAGACACTATAGTCTTAGGGATTCCATGTAGTCTTACTATTTCTTGGGCATAAATGTCTGCATACTGATCTGTTGTGTACATAGTCTTGACAGTCAGGAAATGGGCTGACTTGGTTAGTCTATCTATTACTACCCAAGCCAAGTCGTGCTGCTTATTTGTTTGTGGCAATCCCATCTCGAAATCCATGGCTATGTCGTCCCATTTCCATTCTGGAATACTTAGTGGTTGCAATAAGCATGCAGGCCGCTGATGTTATGCTTTCACTTGTTGGCATATTAAGCGTTTAGACACATACTCTGCTATATCTTTCTTCATTCCTGGCCACCAATATAATTCCTTAAGGTCGTGAGTCATCTTGGTCAACCCTGGGCGAACTGAGCATGGGGTATTGTGTGCTTCTTCTAAAATCTTTATCTTAATCCCTTGGTCATTCGACACACATACTTCATCCTTATATCTCAAAAGCCCCTGTCTTGATATTGAGAAATCTGTGGCCTTGCCTTCTTTAACTGCATCCATATGTTCTACTAATGTGTCATCATGCCCTTGCCCGATTTGTATATCTTCTAACAGACTTGACTGGATGGACAAGTTAGTCATTTTACCAATGACTACTTCTATTTCGGCATTGATTAGCTCCTTCTGTAGCGACTTTTCTATTCCAACTAATGTTGCTAGACTTCCATAGCTCTTTCTACTTAGCGCATCAGGAACTACGTTTGCCTTTCCCGGGTGGTATAGGATTTCACAATCATAATCCTTTACTAATTCTAACCACCTGCACTGCCTCATGTTGAGCTCCTTTTGAGTGAAGAAATACTTTAAGCTTTTGTGATCCGTATAAATCTCACACTATTCTCCATAAAGATAATGGCACCAGATTTTCAACGCAAAGACCACCGCTGCCAACTCCATATCGTGCGTTGGATAGTGTTGCTCGTATTCCATCAGCTGCCTTGAGGCATAGCCTATTACCTTGTCATTCTGCATCAGTACACAACCCAAACCTTGCTTTGATGCATCACAGTAGACTACAAACTTTTCATTGGATGTCGGTACACAAATTACTGGTGCTGAGCATAGCTTATCCTTAAGCAACTGGAAGCTCTCTTCCACTTATCTGTCCAGCTGAACCTCTGCTGTTTTCGTGTCATGTTTGTGTGCGGAGTGGCTATCTTAGAAAAGCCCCCTACAAACCTCCGATAATAACCTGCTAGTACCAGAATACTTCTTACCTCTGACGCGGTCTTGGGTCTTGGCCAATCCTTCACAGCCTCTACCTTAGATAGGTCTAATGAAACTCCTTCCTTGGATACTATGTGGCCAAGGAACACTACTTGGGAAAGCCAAAATTCGCACTTCTTGAACTTGGCGTAAAGTTGATGCTCCTTTAATCGTAACAAGGTCATCCTTAAACGTTCCTCATGCTCAACTTCATCCTTTGAATACACCAGAATATTGTCGATGAACACTACGATGAATTTGTCTAAATAATCCTTGAATACCCTATTCATTAAATCCATGAATGCGGCTGGAGCCATGGTAAGACCAAAAGACATAACTAAAAACTCGTAATGTCCATAACGAGTTCTAAAAGCTGTCTTGGGAATATCCTCTTCCCGTACCTTGAGCTGGTGATACCTGAACCATAGATCAATCTTTGAAAACATGGTTGCTCCTCGGAGTTGATCAAACAAGTCGTCAATTCAGGTTAGCGAGTATTTAATCTTAATCGTTACCTTATTCAGGTCGCGGTAATCTATACACATCTGCATACTTCTGTCCTTCTTCTTCACAAATAGAACCGGTGCTCCCCATGGCGAATGGCTCAGTCTAATGAAACCCAAGTCTAAGAGTTCTTGTAACTGTGTCTTTAAATCCTTGAGTTTGGTAGGTGCCATCCGGTATGGTGCCTTGGAGATAGGCTCGGTGCCCGGTACTAGTTCGATTGTGAAGTCAATTTCCCGAGTCAGTGGCAACCCTGGTAAGTCTTCAGGAAATACTTCTGGGAATTCCTTTACAATGCGGACGTTTCCAACCTTTAGTGGTGTTTCCTTTTCCACATCTATGACGCTGGCTAAGAATGCTTGACATCTTTTTTTTATCATCCTCTGAGCTTTGAGAGATGAAATAAGTGGTGTGCGTAGTCCTGAAACTTTTCCCATAAAGCATAATCTCTGACCGTCAGGAGTCTCGAACATTACTTTTTTGTGTTTGCAGTCGATGGTTGCGCCATGCCTCGCTAGCCAATCCATGCCCAGTATCACGTCAAAGTCTTTGATCTCTAATTTTATCAGGTCTCCTTCTAGTTCTACATCCTCAATTTTGATTGGAACGCCTCATACTATCCGTGATGATAAGACTATTTCACTCGAAGGAAATTCTGTCACAAACCTAGTTCTAAATATTTCACAAGGTTTGTTTAATTTCTCTATCATTCCTAACTAGATATACGAGTGAGTGGCTCCCGAATCAAATAATACTGAACATACAATATTGAGGATAGGAATCTGACCTGTGACCACTTTATTCCTAGCTTCAGCTTCTCCCTCGGTTAAGGTAAAGACTCTAGCAGGAACCATCTTATTGTCTCTTTTTCTCCTCTGGTTTGAGTTGGGGACATTCCCTCTTCCGGTGACCTTCTGGACCACAATTATAGCACCCCTTGCATGACACTCACTAGGATGTTTCTTTTGTCACTTAGAGCACTGCAGGTATTCCACATAACCCGACCTACTACCTCCATTGTTCATCCATGCTCTTTTATCGTTGTCGGAATGCTTGTTGTCAGGATGCCTTCTCTTCTGACCATTATTGTTGCTAGGCTGATGACTGCTGTTATGGTTGTTCCAACCATTCTGAGGTTGGCCCTGCTGTTGAGGGCCAGGCTTATTGGCCTCCTCTTTATTAACATTTGCCTGAAGCCTTTCTACTTTTATCACCGTTTCTAGGACATCGGCATAAGTAGTAGTTCCAGGGTTCGCTAGCTTAACCCCTAACTCAATCTTTGTTCTAAGTCCTCTAACGAACTTGGTAACCCTCAGAAAGTCAGTTGGAACCAACTCTGGTGCAAACTTGGCTAATCGGTCGAACTACCAAGCATACTCTGCTACCGTCAAGTTGCCCTGCTTCAGACTAGTGAACTCCTCAACCCTTGTGGCAATGACCGCTAAGTGGTAGTCCTTTTTGTGGAACAGCTCCAAAAATCTGGTCCATGTCATTGTGGCGACATCGTAAGTTTGCTGAACTAAGTCCCACCATATTCTAGCATCCTTCTTTAGTAGAGACGAAATGCAGGATGTGCGGTCCATGTTGTAGAGATTCATGTTCGCTAGGATCGGCTCTACATTTCTAAGCCATTCTTTCACCTCGAAGGGGTTTGTTGTTCCTTCAAAGTTTGGAGCGTGTTGCTTACGAAACTACTCGTAGATTGGCTCCATGTATTGAGCTGGGTAGGGCACATATTTCTCCATTGACCATCCCCCATAAGTACCTACTTGTTGGGGTGCCATTTGTTGAGGTTGTGGTTGAGGCTGAGTCTGAGGCTATGGTTGAGGCCTATTGTCGTTGTGGCTGCAGCAATTCCTCCATTTGCTGTCGTAGTCTGGCAATTGTTGCAGGGTTGTCAATCGGCGGCGGCGGTGCATTTTGGTTAGCAGCAGCAGCACGCACTCGCCTTCTGCGAACTGGAGGGGCTTCATTATTCTCAGGAGTGATGCTAGAGGCATTGGCATTGGTGTGTGCAGACCTTCTAAGCGACATCTTCAGCAGAGTTCTAACAGTCGAGAAAAACATGTTAGAACTTACCCTAATAGGCTCTAAAACAAAACTTAATCTAAGCAAACATAGCTCGGACCTACTAATTATGTTTTCTTAGGAAAAATTATATAAGCCTTATTTATCATTAGAGTGTGTTTCTATACTTAGAAAAATAATCCATCTTTATTATTTTCTAAGTGTGTTTCTAATCATCCTATATGACTTAATTCTCAGGCTCGAAACTCGTCGTTGTTCCAAAGTTAACCATATTTAGGGAGGGTTGGGATCAGTAAAATCGTTCCCACTACTATGGCCCCCTAACTCTCAATATAGAACCTAGTTCATTGATTTGTATCCATCCTCATCGAACTTGGTCATTATTTATTAAATTTGTTATTTATTATGATTGTCAAAAAATCAAACTCACACATGTCATTAAAAAAAATAACAATGATATTTATTTGGAAAAAGGTTTTCATTATGTACAATCGTAAATGCAAAGATAATATAAAAAATAAATAAAGAAACTAATCTGATCTAAAAATCAGGATCTTCTACATCTGACCCTTCATCTAACATATCACCATCTATCTCATCATAATCATCATTATCTTGAGCCTCAAAATTTCCTCTAGGAAGCTTCGTAAAGATTCTATTTTTTTTGCTCATTTATGAATTGGAATTCCATCTTAGAGGTGAACCTAAGTATGAGAAAATAATATCTCATAGCTACCGGTAATTCATCTTCATCATCTATAGTCTCCCATATTTTTTCTAAAGCTGCAATTACAGTAGGATAATCTTTAAAAAGTCTAATCACAAAAAAATATTGCTCCGTAGCTCTCATCATGATTTGCTTAGATGTTTGGAGGTGACCTATCTCATTGTGGAATAATAGTAATCTCCGAGTGATTCTTTCTAGCACTCCTACTGTATTTTTTGGCTCTCTAATTCTTTTCAAGGCCATAATGGCTCGGATATCCTCAGAGGTTAAGGCTCCATACATTCTTAACTGAAAACATAAGGCTAAAACGTTAGCTAAACACATAAACATAATAACTATAACATAAACACTTACATTGGCGGTTAGATTCGGAGGTTGAGCATGTGTCAAGGAGAACTTCATGCAAATGGATTGTTGCTCTGATACCAACTGTAACGACCCAACTATTTCTAAGACCTTGGACCATTAAAAACTACTAGACTTAGCTCCTACTTTTGGAGAAAACATACATAAGAAATAATCATAACTTTATTAAAACTCTAAAATGATTATTGTATCAATAACATAAAAGTGTAAAATAAAATATTATAGGGTATGGGATCCCATTGTTTACAAAACATAAAACATAATTTTAAATACTAATTGCGGAAGTACGTTAAGAAAACATAATTTAAAAGACTAAAAATAAATAACTTCGTCCCGATCGACACACAGTCTATTCATTCCATTCATCCTTAACACACAAGCCAAGCTACCAAGAATCCTTCGGCATCTATAATCATTTTCCTGCATCACACTAAAAATAAAGGAGTGAGCCTAATGGCCAGCAAGGAAAATCTATTAAAAACATACATTGTAACGACCCAAAATTACTAATAAGGCTTAAGGGCCTTGATTAGTGTCCCGGGAGGGCATAATTGGAGGTTATGAGAATTAATGGTATGAGAATGCATGCTTATGAGTATTGGATAAGCATGCGGGCCCTGCTTGGCTGGTAAGGGCATAATTGTAATTTTGGCCCGTTAGGGCATAATCGTGATTATTTGTGATAAATTGTTGAGACTACATTATTATGTGGATATATGTGCTTGCAGCTCTCGGCACGAGGCGGTCCTAGGGAGAAAGTAGGGGGAAAGTCACAACGGGACCTGATACTCGACTCAGGGTGGGACAAGAGGTATTTGGGATATTAGACGGTTATTTGGGTTATCGGGTTATGGAAATAAATAGTTGGAGATATATTCAAGGTTAGGAAGCCTAGGTGGGAATACTAGGGAGTCTTACCATTTTGCCGTCAGGGACGTTTTCGGTACCCCGAGTCTTGGGATTGACTTAAGTAACTACGGATAGATAAAACAAAGGAAGGAAAACAATAGAAGATATCCTAAATCGACCTTCTTCCTCTCTCTCTTTTACTCTCAAGGGAACCACAGAAACAAAGGATTTTTGGGCTAGAAGCTCATGAGTTGGAGCTAGGATTGTGGGGAGAATTTCTGTGGCAATTTGAAGGTTCAACCAGGAATTTAGGTAGGTGCTGATTTATGGTTTAGCTAATTAAATCCTATAGTTTTGAGCTGGGTTCTAAGTGCTTTGGATTCTTAACTTTTGAAGATTAGATTGAGGCAAGGATTTGGGAATTAGCTCAGCAATTTCTTGGTGGATTGGTTCTTCAGTGAAGGTAAGCTCTAATATATGGTTTAGTGTTGAATTCTGAGCTCTCTTAAATGGTTTTAGTGTTCTTAAGCTTGTGGGTTACAAAGATCAAAATATTACTTTGATGAGTTTCTAGACTAGGTTTCTGCTGGGTTATGCTGACGAAATCATGTTAGAATGTTTGTGATAATTGGATTGTGTTGACGGTGAGAACTCGTCAACGAAGTTAAGTTACAAAAAAATTAAATATCAAGCTTTTCAATGGAAAGTTCAAAAACTTAAACTCAAACTAAAAGAGTAATTGCAGAAAGAAAATGATGAATTGAATTTGTATTCCTTATGGTGTAGTGCTACAGTGTTTTTTCCAACCCCTTCCATGTGG
Source organism: Humulus lupulus (assembly GCF_963169125.1). Taxonomy (NCBI): domain Eukaryota; kingdom Viridiplantae; phylum Streptophyta; class Magnoliopsida; order Rosales; family Cannabaceae; genus Humulus; species Humulus lupulus. The sequence continues at coordinate 81,891,881 of NC_084800.1, forward strand.
AAGTAGGGTTCCTTTTATAATGGACTCTAATGGCTCCTGATACATTGTGGTCTAGGGGACCTAATGGTATACAAGTACACTGCCAGGTGAATGGTCTTAGGGATAGTGGTGTTGGTTCTCGTACATGGTCAGATTCTGTGGGGATGCCTCCACTACTCATTTAGTGCGAGTGTCAGAGGTGAGGCACTAGGTGTAGTGGTGATGGTGATGGTGTCGACTATGACTTCTGGTGAAAAGCATACAGGTCGTGTCCCCTCTCCTAGTACTCCCACTACTTGTTTGGCATGAGTATTTGGATCCGGCATACGGGGTCCTAAATGTCGTACCCCGTACAATATCGTACTAGTACGATCCTTTCGACTCGTAATGGGGCTTCTAAGCATTGGGTTCTCCATAGGTATTCGTAAGAGATACCACATCATGGTGTAGGGAGTGAGACACTTGATGCATGTCAATGTCGTGGTGCGAGGTGGGGCTCTCGGGTCCTTGGCGTGAGACGCCCGAAGCACTGCAAGGCCACCCACGGACATAGGTGATAGGTGTGCGAGACGGTCCTGGGGGCTCGAGACGACGTAGCCTCGCCAGGTGCCTGGGTGTGCGAGGCGAGATGCCCCCTCGTGAGGCCCTTGGAGGCGCGACTCTCGTGGCGCAGGGCCTCCCTCGCAAGGCCCTTGGTGGCGCGGCTCCCCTGGTGCGGGGCCTCCCTCGCGAGGCCCTTAGTGGCGCTGTAATGACCCACTACTCTAGACTATTTGGACCATTAACGAAACTATACATAAAACTTACATTTTTACGAAAATACCATAATTTATTGAGTAACTTGCAAAATGAGAGTTATTTACAAACAAACAGAATACTAAGAAGGATTATGGGATCCCATTGTTTTTAAAACGAAAGATGATTTAAAAATAAAAGACATTACATATTTGGTGCGGAAAATACACATAAAATCATAAAAATTTAAAAGGAGACTACATCCTCGAATCGAATAACGCTTGGCCCCTTGACTCCATTCATCATCGATACACATCCTCCAAGCGTCACGAATCTTTCCACCTCTAAAGCTTATTTCCTGCACATAAACAGAAAGGAATGAGCCTAATGCCCAGCAAGGAAAAATCTAACACATAGTCATAAACATAAACATAATTTCATAATAACGTAAAGACATATCATACCACATAATTCACTTATTATAATGGCCATTATTACTTGGGGTCCCATAGACTAAATAAGCTTATGCCCATGAGATTAGTGGGGTCCTACCAGCTAAATAGGCTTATGCCCACAATATTTTTGGGGTCTTGTTAGTCAAATAGGGCATATGCCCAAGCCTACAACATACACATCAATAACATATTCATAACATATGAAAACATAACACATAAAATAGCATAAACATAAACATATAGATTCTAGCCTATTTTCCTTACCAAAGTTACCGGGATAAAAATGGACTGAGTTGGGACTTTTTGGAACACTCCTAAAACCATAATGAACAAGAGTGAGTCTTAAAGAAAGGAGATGAAATGGAAGAGAATAGGAAGACTAAACCATTTAAAAGAAAATATGCTTACCACAACTTAAGTGCTTAAGAACTTGGATTCCCTAACCAAAATAAGAATGAGGTTAGGAAATTGAGTAGAAAACTAAGAGAAAGGAAACATAATACAGAAAGGAACTAGAGTTTTGGTTACCTCAAAGATTTGCAAGATCAATCTAACCTCCACCGAAATACTATAGAACTCACTTCCCAAAGTGTTTGATAAGCTTATGATGTTTAAGCTTATAGTTTTTTTCCCCAAACCAGGTGTTTACATTCTCACACTCACTTAACACTAGCAGCTTCTGAACTTAGAGCAAATGGTGAATAATGGCTGGGTACTAGGTCCTATTTATAGAGTTTGGGAATGAAAATATCTTGATTTTACTTGAATAAAAATAATGGCTTTTTAAGTGAAAATCATTTGAATAATCGTTCAGCAGAGGTTGAAGACTCGTTCAGAAGATGCTGGACTGTTGAAGGAGTTTGAATGGCTGAAAGGAAATGAATTCAAAAGAGTTTGAATTCATGATGAAGGAGGCGATATATCGCCCCCTGTAGGCGATATATCGCCTGGGCCAGTATGCCCGAGGCGACCGTGCATCGTTTCGTGTTTTCCGTATCTACGTGCTGCGACATATCGCCCCCTATAGCTGCGATATATCGGCACACGCTGAATATTTAAACACGAAATTACATATTTTTAGCTAAGTTTGAATGGAGTAAACAGCCTTGACTAAGCCCTCAACGTACTCAAAGCTGCTGACTGACCCTATAACATTCAAACTTTACTCCTTATTATATTTAATCCTCAAAAATATTTAATCCTTAATCACCATTCATAACATGTGCTTAAAATCCTATTGGTTGATGTCTAAACCTTATAATATAGTAAATATAATCCTTAATATCAGTCACATTAATCAAACCTTAGGTTATACTTAATATTCTTAAACTTAGAAAATCTATAAGTACTACTATGAGTGTCCAAATAATTCCCGGTCTGAACCAAAAATCCATAGTAACAAAGATAACACTAAACATACTATAATACTACTAAGCAATTAGTTAAGTAAAGTTCTTGGACTCTACAATTCTCCCCTACTAAAAAGAATTTCGTCCTCGAAATTTACTTACCAAATAACTCCGGATACCGGCCTTGCATGTCCTCTTCCAACTCCCACGTTGCCTCGCGTTCAGAACTATTGCTCCATAGGACTTTAACTATAGGAAAGCTCTTGGACCGTAACTGCTTCATCCCCCTATCTAGGATGCTAACCGGTCGTTCCTCGTAACTTAAGTCTTTCTGGAGCGCTATGGTATCGTACTTGAGGACGTGAGATGGGTCTGACACATACTTGCGTAACATCGAGATGTGGAAGACGTTGTGACTATCGGCTAGTGCTGGCGGTAGGGCTAGTCTATACGCAACTGGTCCCACTTTGTCCAATATCTCAAAAGGACCTATGAATCGGGGACTGAGCTTGCCTTTCTTCTCGAACCGCTTGACACCCTTCATAGGAGATATCTTCAGGAAGACTTGATCTCCAACTTGGAACTCCACATCGCGTCGCTTGGTATCCGCATAGCTTTTCTGACGGCTTTGAGCAGCAAGCATACGCTGTCTAATAAGCGCTACTGCTTCTTGAGCTTGTCTAACAGCTTCGGGCCCTAGAAGCTGCCTTTCTCCTACCTCGTCCCAGTGCAACGGTGATCGGCACCTTCTTCCATATAGCAACTCATAAGGTGCCATCTCGATTGTCGACTGATAGTTGTTGTTGTACGAGAACTCAATCAGCGGTAAGTACTTGTTCCACGATCCTCCGAAATCAAGTACACAAGCGCGTAGCATATCCTCTAAAATCTTAATCGTACGCTCGGACTGCCCATCTGTCTAAGGATGGAAAGCTGTACTAAGACTTAACTTAGTACCCATGGCTTGCTGTAAGCTTCTCCAAAATCTTGATGTAAACACTGATCCTCTATCTGATACTATCATCTTGGGGATTCCATGCAATCGTACATTCTCGTGGATGTAGATGTCTGCATATTGGTCTGCCGTATAAGAAGTCTTAACAGGCAGAAAATAAGCCGACTTGGTTAGTCTATCTATGACTATCCAAGCAGAATCATGTTGCTTATTCGTCTTTGGCAGACCCGTCACGAAGTCCATGGCTATATCGTCCCACTTCCATTCCGGTATGCTAAGCGGTTGCAATAATCCAGCAGGCCGCTGATGCTCTGCTTTCACTTGCGGGCATACCAGACACTTGGATACATACTCTGCTATGTCTTTCTTCATCCCAGGCCACCAATAGACTGCCTTGATGTCATGAGTCATCTTGGTAGACCCTGGATGAACTGAGTACGGGGTGCTGTGCGCTTCTTCTAGGATTGTCTTCTTAATACTTTGATCGTCTAGCACGCATACCCAATCCTTATACCTCAATAAACCTTGACTGGATATTGAGAAATCTGTAGTCTTGCCGTCTCTGACTGCATCCATGTGTGTTGCTAGTGTGCCATCATGTCTCTGACCATTCCGTATGTCTTCTAGCAGATTTGCTTGGATAGACAAGTTAGCCAGCTTGCCTACAACCATTTCAATTCCGGCACTGATCAGCTCCTGCTGTAGCGGCTTTTCTATTCCGGATAAGGCTGCTAAGTTCCCATAACTTTTTCGGCTAAGTGCATCGGCAACTACATTCGCTTTCCCTGGGTGGTAAAGGATTTTGCAGTCGTAATCCTTTACTAACTCCAACCACCGGCGCTGCCTCATGTTAAGCTCCTTCTGAGTAAAGAAGTATTTTAAACTTTTGTGGTCCGTATAAATCGCGCACCGTTCTCCGTAAAGATAATGGCACCAGATTTTTAACGCAAAGACCACCGCTGCCAACTCCATATCGTGAGTTGGATAGCGTTGTTCATACTCCTTTAACTGACGTGAGGCGTAGGCTATCACCTTGTCGTTTTGCATCAACACGCATCCCAATCCTAGCTTTGATGCATCGCAGTAGACAACGAACTTATCGTTGGGTGTTGGGACACTAAGTACTGGTGTTGAGAAAAGCTTATCCTTAAGTAACTGGAAGCTTTCCTCACACTTATCATTCCAGTTAAACTTTTGTTGCTTCCGGGTCAGGTTGGTGAGTGGAGTGGCTATCTTAGAAAATCCCTCTACAAACTTTCTATAGTAACCTGCTAGCCCTAAGAAGCTTCTTACTTCTGACGCGTTCTTTGGTCTAGGCCAATCCTTCACGGCCTCTACCTTCGATGGATCTACTGCAACTCCGTCTTTCGATATGATGTGCCCGAGGAACGCCACTTGTGAGAGCCAAAACTCGCATTTATTGAACTTGGCGTAGAGTTGGTGCTCCTTCAATCGCGTCAAAATCATCCTCAAGTGTTCCTCGTGCTCCACTTCATCCTTGGAGTAAATTAAAATGTCGTCGATGAACACAACGATGAATTTATCCAAGTAGTCTTTGAAGACCCTATTCATTAGGTCCATAAACGCGGCTGGCGCGTTAGTAAGACCAAAAGACATAACCAAGAACTCGTAATGTCCATAACGAGTCCTAAAGTCTGTCTTAGGGATATCTTCTCCCTTTACCTTGAGCTGATGATACCCGGACCGTAGATCGATCTTAGAAAATACAGTTGCGCCTTGGAGTTGATCAAACAAATCATCAATCCGAGGTAGCGGGTATTTGTTCTTAATTGTTACTTTATTCAGCTCACGGTAGTCTATGCACATGCGCATACTTCCGTCCTTCTTCTTCACGAATAGTACCGGAGCTCCCCACGGTGAATGGCTTGGCCTAATGAAACCCAAGTCTAGGAGTTCTTGTAGCTGTGTCTTTAACTCTTTGAGTTCTGTAGGTGCCATCCGGTATGGTGCCTTAGAGATAGGCTCGGTGCCCGGTACTAATTCTATCGTGAAGTCTATTTCTCTAGTTGGCGGCAATCCTGGCAAGTCATCGGGGAAAACTTCTGGAAAATCTTGTATGACTCGAACATCTTCAACTTTGAGTGATGTCTCATTCTCCACATTCCTGATGCTGGCTAAGAATGCTTGGCATCCTTTCTCCATCATTCTCTGAGCTTTGAGAGATGACACTAACGGGGTGCGTAGTCCTGAAGCTTGTCCCATGAAGTAAAGTTTCTGGCTGTCAGGAGTCTCGAACTCCACCTTCTTGCGTTTGCAGTCGATCGTTGCGCCATGCCGTGCTAGCCAATCCATGCCTAGTATGACGTCGAAGTCTTTGATCACCAGCTCTATCAGGTCTCCTTCTAGTTCCTTGTCCTCAATCTTGATTGGTACGCCTCGTACAATTCGTGATGATAGAACTACTTTGCCCGAAGGCAACTCGGTTGCAAACCTAGTTCTAAATATTTCACTAGGTTTGTCTAGTTTATCTATCATTCCTAACGAAATATATGAATGAGTGGCTCCCGAATCAAATAATACATGACATACATTATTGAGGATGGAAACCTGACCTGTGACCACCTTGTTGCTAGCATCCGCCTCTCCTTGGGTTAAAGCAAAAACCCGAGCAGGAACCATATTTTCATCCTTCTTTCCGTCTGGCTTTTGCTGAGGACAATCTTTCTTGCGATGCCCCTCTTGACCACAATTGAAACACTCCTTGGTGTTGGCACGACATTCTCCGGGGTGCTTCTTCTGACATTTGGCACATGGCGGGTATTCCACGTAGCCCGACCTATTTCCCCCATTATTTGGTTGTGCCCTTTTATTGTTGTCGGCTTGCTTGTTGTCAGGATGCCTTCTCTTCTGCCGTTACCGTTGTTGTTGGACTGACTGTTGCCGCTATTGCCAGGCCGATTGTTGTTCCGACTTGCCTGAGGTTGGCTCTGCTGTCTGGGTTCAGGCTTGCTGGCTTCTTCTTTGCTCACGTTGGCCTGCAACCTTTCTACTTCAATTGCCGTCTCGAGAACGTCAGCATATGAAGTATTTCCCGGGTTCGCTAGCTTAACCCCCATCTCGATCTTCGGGCGAAGTCCTCTAACAAACTTGTTCACCCTTAGATAGTCGGTTGGAACCAACTCTGCTGCGAACTTGGCTAAGCGATCGAACTGACGAGCACATTCCGCCACTGTTAAATTCCCTTGCTTCAGATTGGTGAACTCCTCAACTCTCGTAGCAAGTACCGCTGAATTGTAGTACTTCTTGTGGAAGAGCTCCACAAATTGGGTCCACGTCTTGGTGGCAGCATCATGGGATTGCTGGACCAAATCCCACCATATCCTGGCATCTTTCTTGAGTAAAGACGAGACGCAGGATATACGGTCAGCATTACTGAGGTTCATGTGGGCTAGGATCGGCTCCACATTCCTTAGCCATTCTTCTGCTTCAAAGGGGTCCGTAGTCCCTTCGAAGTTTGGAGCGTGCTGCTTGCAGAACCTCTCGTATACTGGCTCCATGTGCTGTACAGGATATGGAGTGTAATTCGTCATAGGCCATCCCCCATATGGACCAACTTGTTGGGGTGCTGGGGCCATTGGCTGTGGCTGTGGCTGCGGCTGCGGCTGTGGCGGAGGCTGAGGCTGAGATTGAGCCTGTTGGTGTTGTTGCTGCAGAAGTTCCTCGACTTGCTGTCGCAGTCTGGTAATCTCTGCAGTGTTGTCAGCTGGCTGTGCCGGTGCGTTGCGGCGAGCAGTAACACGCACTCTCCTTCGGCGAACGGTAGGGACCGCATTGGTCGCTGGAACATCGTTGGAGGCGTTTCCGTTGGTGCGTGCGGATCTTCGGAGAGACATCGTAGCAGAGTTCTAACAGTTGAAAGAAACATGTTAGAACTTTTCCTAATAGGCTCTAAGGCAAAAACTTATTCTAAACAAACATATCTCGGACCTATTTATTATGACTTCTTATGAAAAATTATATAGGTCTTTATTTATTATTAGAGCGGGTTTCTATACTTAGAAAAACAAGTCATCTTTATTTTCTAAGTGTGTTTCTAATCATCCTATATGACTTAATTCTCAGGCTTGAAACTTATCTTTGTTCCAAAGTTAACCATATTGAGGGAGGGCTGGGATCAGTAAAATCGTTCCCACTACTAAGGCCCCCTAACTCTCAATTAGGAAACCAGGTTCATTGATTCGTATCCACCCTCACCGAACTCAGTCATTATTCATTTTATTTAGTATTTATTATGATTGCGAAAATAAAATCAAACTCACACATGATATTCAAATAGCATGTTATTCATTTGGAAAAAACAATTTCACTTATTACAATCAAAAGTAAATAAAACAGATAAAAACTACTAATCTAAAAATCGGGATCTTCTACATCCGATCCGTCATCTAGCATATCATCATCTATTTGCTCATAATCATCATTATCATGAGCATCGAAACGTCCTATAGGTAGGTTGGTGAGAATCCTATTCTTTTGCTCATTGGTGAACTGAAATTCAATTTTTGCGGTAAACCTAACTAAGAGGAAGTAGTATCTCATTGCTAAGGGTAGTTCATCCTCCTCACGCATTTCTTCCCATATTTCTTCTAAGGCTGCTATTACAGGATGGAAATCTTTAAACAACCTAATCACTAATACATATTGTTCCGTTGATCTTAGCATTATTTGTTTATCCTCTTGAAGGCCACCTATCGCTTGGTGAAACAAAAGCAACCTTCAAGTAATCCTTTCTAGGGCTCCTACGGTGTTTCTTGGCTCCCTTATTCTTTTTAAAGACTTAATGGCTCGGATATCTTGGTAGGTTAAAGCTCCGTTCATTCTTAACTGAAACATAAACACTAAAGTTGTTAGCTATACACATAGACAAAGTAACTTGTAACTTGTAACTTAAACACTTACTTGGCGGTCCGATTCGGAGCTTTGAGCATGTGTTTCGAGGAGAACTTCATGCGAAGGAACCGTTTGCTCTGATACCAACTGTAATGACCCACTACTCTAGACTATTTGGACCATTAACGAAACTATACATAAAACTTACATTTTTACGAAAATACCATAATTTATTGAGTAACTTGCAAAATGAGAGTTATTTACAAACAAACAGAATACTAAGAAGGATTATGGGATCCCATTGTTTTTAAAACGAAAGATGATTTAAAAATAAAAGACATTACATATTTGGTGCGGAAAATACACATAAAATCATAAAAATTTAAAAGGAGACTACATCCTCAAATCAAATAACGCTCGGCCCCTTGACTCCATTCATCATCGATACACATCCTCCAAGCGTCACGAATCTTTCCACCTCTAAAGCTTATTTCCTGCACATAAACAGAAAGGAATGAGCCTAATGCCCAGCAAGGAAAAATCTAACACATAGTCATAAACATAAACATAATTTCATAATAACGTAAAGACATATCATAACACATAATTCACTTATTATAATGGCCATTATTACTTGGGGTCCCATAGACTAAACAAGCTTATGCCCATGAGATTAGTGGGGTCCTACCAGCTAAATAGACTTATGCCCACAATATTTTTGGGGTCTTGTTAGTCAAATAGGGCATATGCCCAAGCCTACAACATACACATCAATAACATATTCATAACATATGAAAACATAACACATAAAATAGCATAAACATAAACATATAGATTCTAGCCTATTTTCCTTACCAAAGTTACCGGGATAAAAATGGACTGAGTTGGGACTTTTTGGAACACTCCTAAAACCATAATGAACAAGAGTGAGTCTTAAAGAAAGGAGATGAAATGGAAGAGAATAGGAAGACTAAACCATTTAAAAGAAAATATGCTTACCACAACTTAAGTGCTTAAGAACTTGGATTCCCTAACCAAAATAAGAATGAGGTTAGGAAATTGAGTAGAAAACTAAGAGAAAGGAAACATAATACAGAAAGGAACTAGAGTTTTGGTTACCTCAAAGATTTGCAAGATCAATCTAACCTCCACCGAAATACTATAGAACTCACTTCCCAAAGTGTTTGATAAGCTTATGATGTTTAAGCTTATAGTTTTTTTCCCCAAACCAGGTGTTTACATTCTCACACTCACTTAACACTAGCAGCTTCTGAACTTAGAGCAAATGGTGAATAATGGCTGGGTACTAGGTCCTATTTATAGAGTTTGGGAATGAAAATATCTTGATTTTACTTGAATAAAAATAATGGCTTTTTAAGTGAAAATCATTTGAATAATCGTTCAGCAGAGGCTGAAGACTCGTTCAGAAGATGCTGGACTGTTGAAGGAGTTTGAATGGCTGAAAGGAAATGAATTCAAAAGAGTTTGAATTCATGATGAAGGAGGCGATATATCGCCCCCTGTAGGCGATATATCGCCTGGGCCAGTATGCCCGAGGCGACCGTGCATCGTTTCGTGTTTTCCGTATCTACGTGCTGCGACATATCGCCCCCTATAGCTGCGATATATCGGCACACGCTGAATATTTAAACACGAAATTACATATTTTTAGCTAAGTTTGAATGGAGTAAACAGCCTTGACTAAGCCCTCAACGTACTCAAAGCTGCTGACTGACCCTATAACATTCAAACTTTACTCCTTATTATATTTAATCCTCAAAAATATTTAATCCTTAATCACCATTCATAACATGTGCTTAAAATCCTATTGGTTGATGTCTAAACCTTATAATATAGTAAATATAATCCTTAATATCAGTCACATTAATCAAACCTTAGGTTATACTTAATATTCTTAAACTTAGAAAATCTATAAGTACTACTATGAGTGTCCAAATAATTCCCGGTCTGAACCAAAAATCCATAGTAACAAAGATAACACTAAACATACTATAATACTACTAAGCAATTAGTTAAGTAAAGTTCTTGGACTCTACAGGCGCATCTCCCGTGGCGTGAGGCCTCCCTCGTGAGGCCCTTGGAGGCGCAGTTCCCATGACGCTCGCGAGGTCCTTGGTGGTGCAGCTCCGATGGCGCTGGGCCTCCCTTGCAAGGCCCTTGGTGGTGCAGCTTCAGTGGCGCGGGACTTCCTTGTGAGGCCCTTGGTGGTGCGAGACACCCCCTCGTGGGGTCCTGGTGGCACTGCTAGTGGGAATGCCTTGGTGACCTCGCAAGACTGGGCGAGATGCGCGGGCGGCTGGTGGGCACGCCTTGGTGACCTCGCGAGGCGGGGCAAGACACGCGGGCGGCTGGTGGGCATGCATTGGTGACCTTGCGAGGCGGGGCGAGACGCCCAGAGGGTGGGCATGCCTTGGTGACCTCGTGAGGCATGGTGAGGCGCGTAGCTGGTGGGCACGCTTGTGAGGCCTCGCGAGACAATGGTGCGTGGGTCCATAAGACCTTCAGTGAGTTAAGCAAGGCGAAGTGAGCTTGACCCTCGCGTGGGGTGAGACGGGTCAATCTCGCGAAGGCCTTGCGTGAGGCCTGGGTCTTTCAGGATCATGTAAAATTTGCGGTGCTCACAGATTGTATCTTTAGGATGAATTTGGATGGGTTTGAGTGAGGTTTAAGTGTTGAAAATGGTTGTTTTTCTGGGTTCAAAGGGGTCAGCCTGTGACATAGTTCTTGGTGCGCCGCGGCCCTCTGAAGCAGATGAATGCTGGGGAAAGAGGGTGGGTCGCGGCATGGGGCTTGTTGGGTCGCAGCCCATGTCCATTTTCAGGCGAGGTTGAGCCTCTATTTGGGGCCATGCCGCGACATAGGAAGGCTTGAGCTACAGTCCTTAAGGATATTTGTGTTTTGGGTTTTAAGGCATGGGAACTTAACCGAGAGTACTTGGGATCGATTCCACTACCGTGTTTGGTGGAATTCGAGGTCCCGGCGGCTAGAATTTTCTCCAGAAACCCTTATATAATTATTGATGGAATCCTTTATCATGGTTGTGACTAGGTATACGCTTGGGCTCGGGGCAGGATCGTGCTCGGGGGTCGTCTTTCCTAATTAAAGCACTTGGAATTAAAGGTAAGAAAACTGCACCTGTATATGTGGATAGGATGGGACTAAGTGTTCCTTGTATTTGTATGCATGGTTATATGACTGTGATAAACCATGTGAATATGTTGGGACTATGAGCTCCCTATAATTGTATGGATGTCATGAGGTGGTATTATGCCAATGGGACATGTGATAAACGACCTAAGGGTGTCGAGATCAATACTTGCGCATAGGGCGCAACTCGGCCACTGGTAGTTAAGGACAGCTTAATAATCACTGAGCTCGGTTAAGCTAGCCGGAGTCAGTGGGTATAACATTGGGCTTGGCCTAAGTGAGCCATAGACAGTGGATTAAATAGAGGGTGCGGCCTACGGGCATTAACCCTAGTTGTTGCTTGACATGTATTCTATTGTTAATTATTGTGTATGATGTGATGAGTATCTGGAACTAGATCATTGGTTATTGACCGGTGTGCTGCATTGAATGTATGCTATGGCTTGCTGGGAAATTGATTAATGTCTTGTAAATTGTTTGGTTATGCTCTGCGAATTACTTAGCTGTTAATACTAGTTATATTATGATATTATGTTTTCCTGCAGGGCATCGGCTCACGGGGGCTACGTGGTGCAGGTAAAGGCGAGGGTAAGATGAGTTGACCATGAGTTGGAGATCTCTGAGGGCGAGGTGTACATTATCAGCTGCTCGACTGCCATGGTCGAGGGATTGTACAGGGACAGGAACCTAAAACCTGTATTTTTCCATTAGAGTGGCTTAGTTATTTATTTGTTTTGGAAATCCTATAAGTACGTTATTTAAACCTTGATTTGGGATCCCATGTACCAAATGATTGTTTTAATGAAAATTATTCGTTTATAACCAAAATCTTTTAAACCTAACCTATTTGTGTCGTTTGATTCACATTTTTATTTAAATGACTTGATTAGCAAGTCTTGCACTATTTCAAATACACAGTGTAACGGTCTTGGTTACCCACGGCGTTACATACATCATAAGACTATAACATATACTATCAAGAACATATATCATGTAAGACTACAATGGTCATCATACTTCTTGGGGCTTGTTAACTAAGCAAGTCATATGCCCATAAATTTGCAAGGCTTGCTATCTAAGCAAGTCATATGCCCATAAATTATTGGGGGTTGCTATCTAAGCAAGTCATATGCCCATAAACATAACACAACATAACATAACATAACATAACATAACATAACATAACATAACATAACATAACATAACATAACATAACATAACATAACATAACATAATATATGAGCACATAAAGTCTATCCTATTTTCCTTACCAAAAGCCGGGATATTTGGGAACAAGAGCAAGATTTAGAAACTCCTATAAACCAACAATAGAAAAGGTGAGAATCTCTAAGAATAAAGATGAATATGAGAACTAAACCATCAAGAAGAAACTTACCAAAAAGGACTTTAAGTTTCAAGAACTTAAATACCTAATCAAGAATCAATAACAAGAGTTAGATTCTAAATAAAAGAAACTAAAGAAAACTAAAGAATCATAAAGAACTGGACTTAAGGAATAGGAATACCTTGAATGACCTTATGGATTGGTCTAAACCTCAATACCAAAGTCACACTATTTCTCACTTCCCAAGTGTTTATAAAAGAATGAATTTTTTAAATAAAACATAAAAAAAATAATTGCATGTACCAATTAAAGATTTCCACATATGTGTCTACTTGGCACTTAAATTAAATGCATTTATAAATATATATGTAAAATAATTATAAAAAAAATATGCATGTAATCGAGTTGGATAAGAAACACTTATACTAATATCCTAACCTATACGTGCATCGAATACATGTTTATTGTACCATAACTCTATCATACATTATAACTACAAGTCAAGGGCTAATTAAGTATTTTATTTTTCTCAATATAGTATAATCCATTGTCTACTTGTTCGAAAGATAACAGAGAAATGATGGATAAAAGTTGGATTTTCCAAAAGAATAGATTATCTGTGGATTATTTTAATGGACTTAAGAGTTTTAGTAAATTATCAACTTTGCATTTAAATGGTGAAAATAAGATTCGATGTCCATGTGTTTCATGTATGAACTTATATTATCGTGACTTAGAGACAATTGAGTGTCATGTATTCGTAAAAGGATTTTATACCAAATATGTTATGTGGAGTTTCATGGGGAAGATATCACAGAAGCAAACGAAGATCAAGAAGAAGCAGAATCAAATAGTGAAGAAGACATATCATATGGCAGTGATGATGAAGACAATAACGATATGATACCAACATTAGAAGATTTAGCTTGTCAATATCATAGGAAGAGTGATTTTGTGAACCTTGGAGATTCAAATGAGCATAATGATGAAAGGAATGCATTGCCTGACTTATTTGCAGAAGTAGAAAATGAGTTATACTTTGGATGTACATCATTCTCAATCTTAACATTTATTGTTAATCTAATGCACATTAAAGTGATGTGTGGTTGGAGCAACGAATCATTTGATTTGTTGCTCGACTTACTTTGGAAAGCATTTCCCAAAGACAATAAGATTCCACGATCTTATTATGACGCTAAGAAAATGTTGCATGATCTTGGTTTAGGGTAGGAAAATATTCATGTATGTGAGTATGATTGTGCTTTATTTTGGAAAGAGAATAAAAATGATGAAAGATGTCCTATATGTGATCATGAACGATACAAATTCCAAGGAACTAAAGGCAAGAAGATCCCACACAAAAAGATGCAATATTTTCCTATAACTCGACGACTACAGAGACTTTTTATGTCTCGCCATACATCATCTGATATGAGGTGGCATAAGGAAGAATGTGTCGATATAGAAGGTGTACTTATACACCCAACAGATGCAGAAGTGTGGAAGGATTTTGATAGACAATATCCACATTTTGCAAAAGAATCTAGAAATGTAAGGATTTGCAACATATGGGTTCAATCCATTCTGGGATTTATCAAACTCGTACAATATGTGGCCAGTGTTACTAATACCATATAACATGCCACCATGGAGATGCATGAAATGAGAATTCTTAATGATGGCATTATTGATTCCGGGACGTCGTGCTCTGGGAAAAGACATAGATGTCTATTTACAGCCTCTGATCAATGAGCTGAAGGAAATATAGGCAAATGGTGTACGTACTTTTGATATTATTGCTAAAGAATATTTTACAACGTGTGATGCAGTATTGTGGACGATCCATGATTTTCCAGCATATGGTATTGTATCTGGGTATAGCACTCAAGGTTATAAAGCTTGTCCTGTTTTTGAAGATGACACATCTTCATTTTTAATAAGAGGAAAAACATGTTTCATGGGTCATCGTCGATATTTGTGTCCGAACCACCAATGGCGCAATGATATGGAGTATGATGGTATAATCGAAAGGTGTTCACCTCCATGAATTTTAACAGGAGATGAAATCTTAGATATTTTAAAAGGTGTATGGAAATGTAGGGCAGGTAAAAATGATAAGATCATTAAGGACGATAAGCAACAAATGAAGGATGCATGTAATGAAAATAACACGAACTGGAGGAAAAAATATTTTTTGGGAGTTAGAATATTGGCCTTGTTAATGCGGTTTTTCGCCAACAGTGTATTAAGAAATAATAAAGTAGATTAGTGCGTAGTAATAAATCGTAACGAAAGATGAAATGAATTCACAAGAACACAAATCTTTTTTGTGGTTCAGTGGTTAAAATTCACCTATTCCACGAGTCTATATTATTGCTGTTTCACTCTCTATTTTGGCAGTGTTTAATATTACAGAATAATGGGTCCCTTTTCGAGTTCAATATACTTAGTATTTATAGAGAAATTTCATGGACATGTTTGGGTAACCGCGTGAGTCAATCACGGATTTACATATTTATTACATTTAATACAACACAATTCCCATATATACTGGGATATGATTTGATCACAAAATAAATGGTCTCCTAATATCTGGGACATTAAATATGATAGGCTGGTCATAAATAATTGTATAAAAATTCCTAAGTCTTTGGGGATTCGCAGGTACGCAATATATCAGAGATACCACGAGCTGAGTATCTCTCCTAGCTCGTACTTCGACAACTGTTCGAATATTATGAGCTCGCGCTTCAAAATCTTCATATCTGTAGCTCGGGTTAAACCCAGGTCGCCTAACACCACACGTGCCCATGTGAAACTGGAGTTGCTTACGTGGATTATAAATAGATATCATTCCCTTGGTTATTTCTCCGTATATTTATTTGCTAGCTGTACCCAAACTGAGTGAATGACTCGAGCTAAAATTAGGGTACAACATTTGCCCCTCAAGCTCCTGCTCATGTATGAAGTCATCATTTTCTGACCTATACAGTAGGGGCTTTTAGTCTTCTCTTACATAAAACCATGGTTTCCCATTACTCGAGTACTGGACACGTGGTATACTGCAATTGGCATCTGTTCGGGTTTCGAGGACTGCAATAATTGTCTTGTCACCTCTTTGTCGCCGTTTTGTCTTTTTAACCATAGCCTTTGGATCTTATACTAACCAAATCGGATGGCCCAAATTAATTTATGCAGTTTATGTATAAACAGGATAGACAACTTTTCAGGTTTCACCACCCTTCATTTGAAATTTTTCCTCCTCTACATTTATGAATCCCTCTTCTTCCTCAGAAATCTCCAAAAATCATTCACTGTATCCCATTGCTTAGGAGTTTTCCAAGAACTTTCCTCTACAAAAATCTTATGCCTTACTATCGAAGAACATACTGTAAGTACCTCTGATATCTTGATTTTGAAAAGTTTTTTTTTTTACTAGTCCCTTGTTCTTCACCATGCTCGTTCGTAATATTCACTGTAGTCACTATTATGCTATTTCCCGAATGTTTTTGGTGAATAGGCCTCAACTTAGGTTCAATGGGTAGGTCTTAAAATATCTTTAGAACTATGACATTTATAAAACTGGGTAATTTTTGGGTAAACTTCATGGCGAATTTAGAAAATACCCATTCGGAATGTAGGAGATGAAAAGTTTTTAGGATTCAAACCAGGTTGCTTAGGGGCACGCTTCTTAGGTGGTTTTGCCCTAAACTACCTCCCAAGGAAATTAGTGGTCTGATTTTCTGACACACGGATCCCTAAATATCAATGGTTTGTTAGGAAACCGAGGCACGTAACTTAGGGTAGCGTGTGGCATCACGTGACGTGGCTGAGGCTAACTCAGCTCGGATATCAAAAGTAAACCATTCCCCCTCCGTACTTCTGCATCATAACCTTTAAATCCTCTTGGTAGCCTACTAATTAGGTCATTCTGTTTGTTAGGCCGTCTGATGACTCCCAAGAAGAATGCACCCAAGAAGAACGCCCCTAACTCTTCTGCTCAGGAAAAGAACAAGGGGAAGCAGATCGCCTCAGAATCCCCCATTCCCCACTTTGGTCTAGTGGTGGAGAAGGAGGTAATGGTTGACCCCCAATGCCTACTTCAAGGATGAAAGAATCGTATCCAAGATTACGACCTAGGGGAGGGTAAACAAAATCATGTTAAGCCACAACATTGAGGTCGGGACCAGAGTTCTCATTGCCCGACCTGCTTTTTAAGGGGAAGGAAGTTGTTTCCCTCTCCAGGACGACTTCGTGGCCTGGAGTGACGAACACCTGAAGGCAGGAGCCTTTCTCCCCTTGGACCAATACTTTGTGAACTTTTTGAACTTCGTGAAGTTGGCTCCATTTCAGCTCCCCCCAAATTCTTATAGGCTTTTGGCGGGGCTGAAATATTTATTTTTGAAGCATGAGTGGGAGGTCTCCACTCCGGCAGACATCCTCTATTTTTTCTGCCTTAAGGCTAGCCCGGATTAGAGTGGTCGAGGTGATAGGCTCTACTATCTAACCAGATTCCCCAACTTTGCTCCCGTCATTGATCTTCCTAGCCACCCCAACGACTATAAAGACTTGTTCTTTTTGTCGAATGGGTTCCAGAATTGCAAACACAAATATTTCAACCGTCCTCGTAAGTTCTTTATTCTCTGACCTCAGCTCGTGAAATTTTATTCTTTCCAAGATATTTCCCTTGTACATGTATTAACTGAGTTTATTTCTCGTGCAGCCATATTTCCGAGGACGACGAAGTCCACGACTCCTGGGGGTCAGTACAAGAGACTGTCTGGGCTGCCCCTCAGTGAGAAGGATTATCGTCAGGTTGTGAACGACGGAATGATGCTGGAATGTCAGTTGATTGGCAAAGGCCAGACGTTGGCTATAAGGACCCGGGCTACCCTCCCGATAATCCCTGAGCTCCCATCCTCTCAAGAGAAAGCCTTCCAGCCACCGAAGGCGAGGATGAAAAAGAGGACGAGGTGCATCTTGTGCGAAAAAGGTGGGTTCCTGAGGCTGTTCGAGAACCTGATTTATATCGTGTTGTGTCAGGGGCAGCAACCAGCCCCTCTGGCCAAGGTAACTCATACCCCTATAGGGAACTAGATAGGGCTATTGCCGATTTTAGGTTAGTTAGGTTTAACCTAAATCAGCTCGTCCATCGTCATCCTCATAACCCAGATTGCAATGTAACCCTGCTCCAATGCGTAGACCACCTAGTGGTACGCCATGACAGTAGTTATCCTAAGGGGACAGTTGTTGTCGACAACACCTTAAATTTTAGGTTCGCCATTTTGAGGAGTATGGAACCAACTGTAGGACCTAGTCCTCTCTGCTCCAGGGTGCCTTTGCCCCTTGATTTAGAAAATATGTAGATGAATCCAGCCCTGAGGAAGGACCTGAGTTTGAGCCCTTTAAGATCCAATAAATATTAACCATAGAATCTCCCTCTCCTCCATTAGTTCCAAGGCCCGAGGTCGTGATAATAGACTCCTCCCCCAGCCGAGAGGGTAGGACCTGTGTTTATTTTCTATCCCTATATATGTTTTTGACAACTTTTCTTATGAACTAACTCCTTTTTTTGTTCTTTTTAGGCGAAGAGGTGGAAAAACCCGGAGCTCTTGACCTCCAAACTGCCTTCCAGGCTAGGAAGGCTAGCTCGGGTCCCGTCGTAAAGAGGCCCAAGTATACAAAGAAGACCCCTCCAATGGCAGGTGACACCTCAAGATCCCCTGCCAAGGGGAAGGACACGAGCTCAACTCGGGAATCAGTTTCGGTGAGCACTGTTACTGCTAAGGTTCCTCCTCCTCCTCTTCCAACTTGATTCGCGCCTCCTCAGACCCAAGTAATTCAGGCTGATCCTCTAGCCCCCACTATCCCAGCCCCAGCCATTCGACTACCAGTAGATCCCCAAGATCTAGAAAAAATCCCCAAACTTTTTTGAGGTATCATTTACAAGACAGCGAACCATATGGTGGAGCACACCTATAAGGCCAACTCTAGGGATCTGAGGACCATCAAGGAGCGGAGCTCAGAAAATGTCATGGAGTCTGCTTTGGGAATGAACCTTACTGTAAGTTATCCTTTCTTGGTGACATATATATATTTTATTGTGTCCAAGGATAAATCTGACGTGTTTTATTATTTTGCAGTCCGCCCTGGCTCAATATCGCAGTATAGCCTGGGCTAGGGCTAGAAATGATGAGCTTCAGACTGAAATAAATGTCGCCAAGACTGCCCTGACAACAGCTTAAGAAGGCGAGCAGGCCGCTAAAGCTTCCTCTGCGGTTGCTCAAAAGAGCGAGTATGATGCCAAGTTTGCCCTCATCTAGTCCCAGGAAAGCGAGCAGACTGCAAAGATTGCTTTGGATGCTCTCCAGGCTCAAATTACACAACTCTAGGCCGAGGTTGATGAAGTCAAAGAAGAGAAGGCGGCCTCATTGTCTTCCATTGAGGATATGTTGTTCCATTTCTGGGCCTTTAACTAGGATGGGAACTTTTCTTTCATGTCTCCCGAGCTATGGGATTCGTACCTTGAAAAATTCAAGGCTCGGATTTTGCAAGAACCATCAGAATTGGGGGAGGCTGCTGTGGCAGGCGAGTAGGATGGCGAGGAGGTTACATCCTCCGAGCAGCCTAGAGGAGCTCAGTGATACCCTTCATTTTTTTTTATTTGTTTATAAACAATTGCCTTTGGGCTCAGTTCGAGGTTATTCTCCTCGGGATAATTTTATTTTCAATTTATATATCTAACTTTTTATCTATTTATCTTTTCTTTATTATCTCTTATGTTTATGACTCCTTAGACTTGTACATTCGAGATTTTAGGAATCAATTTTTAGACCGGGAGAGATATTTTGAGCTCGGTTATATCTGAGTTTTGTGTGTTGATTTGTATCATACCTGTTAAGAATCAGGCCTTGAACCTGGTTATATCCGTGGTTTTTAATAATTTAACTTGGTTCGTGTTAGGTTTATTGATAACTCGATCTTTAAAAAGCCCTTAATATTAACAATTTTCCCAACCTTCCAAGTAATTTAAACCTAGTTCGTGCTAGGTTTATTGATAACTCGAGCTCTTAAAAAAGTCATCAAATAATCAATTTTACAAGTTTCTAAGTTTTTGACTTGGTCATATCCAGGGTTTTAAATGATTAAACTTAGTGCTAGGTTTATTGATAACTCGAGCTCTTAAAAAAGTCATCGAATAATCAATTTTCCAAGCTTCTATGTTTCAGACTTGGTTGTATCCCGGGTTTTCGGTCCTGGTTGTATCCCGGGATTTAAGTATTTTCAACTTATCCAACGATCTTATTCTCACCCATCTTGGGTTATATGCCCCCCAAGTAACTAGAATGTAGAAACTTTCCCGGTTGCTTTTACAAACATTAAATACGCGAGCTAATACAACCTTAACAAGAAAAATTATTTAATAATCCATCTATTATTTAATCAAATGGATTTCATACTTAAGTCTTACATAGATGACGGCACTACTGAAAATACTTTTTTGAAATGCATGGTGTTCTAGGTCCGTGGGACTATCTCCCCATTCAGCCGAGCTGTCTTAAAGGTTCCTTCACGCAGAATCTCCATGATCTGATACGGTCCCTCTCAAATCAGGCCTAAGAAACCGTCCTTGGGATCTTTATTCGCCAGAAAGACCCTTCGAAGATCAGATCGCCCAATCCAAAACTACGCCTCTTGACTTTAGAATTAAAGTAACGAGTACATTTTTGTTGATAATGGGCGAGCTGTAATTGCGAATCCTCTCGTTTCTCTTCAATCAGGTCAAGAGAGGCATTAAGTAATTCATTATTCTGCTCTTGACTAAATATCCTTTGCCTGTGAGTGGTTACCATGGCTTCGACTGGAAGGACGACCTTGCTTCCAAAAGTTAAGGAGAAAAGAGTGTGTCTCGTGGAGGTTCTGTGAGAAGTTCAGTATGCCCAAAGTACTTGCGAGAGCAATTTGGGCCATACTCCTTTGGCCTTGTCTAACCTCTTCTTAAGGCTCGCCTTTATGGTTTTGTTCACAGCCTTAACTTGTCCATTGGCCTGTGGATACGCTACTGAGGAGAAACTCTTAATAACACCGTATTTTTCACAGAAGTTAGTGAAAAGATCACTGTTGAACTGTGTCCCATTGTCTGACACGATCTTTTTAGGAAGCCCAAATTGACATACAATATTCTTCACTACAAAGTCCAGGACTCTCTTTGAAGTGATTGTTGCTAAAGGCTCGGCTTCTACCCACTTCGTGAAACAGTCAATTGCCACCACCGCGTAACGAAATCCTCCCTTTCCCATAGGTAGGGAGCCTATTATATCGATTCCCCACATTGCAAATGTCCACGAGGATGCAATAATTGTTAGCTCAACTAGAGCAGCTCAGGAAACTAGGGAAAAGCATTGGCATTTATTGCATTTATGAACAAACGAGATGGAGTCTTTTGTTAAAGTGGGCCAAAAATAGCCTTGCCTCAATGTTTTCAATGCTAGGCTTTGCCCCCCAGCATGATCTCCACAAAAGCCTTCATGCACTTCCTACAAAATGGTTTTACCCTCCTCGTGCAGAACACACCGTAGGAGAGGCAATGAATGACCATGTCGGTACAATGTCCCATCCACTATCACATATCTTCGAACTTGATATAGTATTTTTGTTGCATTCTTTCTTTCCTCGGGTAGCCTTCCTGTTGTGAGGAATTCCATTATGGGGGTCATCTAGGTCAGTCTTGTGTTGATGATCTCGACCTCTACCATTTTTTCTATCATGCTCAGACTCTCCAAGAACTCTACTGGCACTACAATCAAGGTTTCAGCTTCCTTGGTGGTGGCAAGCCTTGCCAAAGCGTCACCATTAGAATTCTGCTCATGAGGTATCTGTTCAACAATACTGTACTAAAATTAGGATAGTTCCTCTTTCACCTTAGTTAGGTAAGCCGCCATCTTGGTGCCTCGAGCTTGATACTCTCTCAACACCTAATTAACCACGAGCTGAGAATTGTTATAGCATTGGACGGTCTTCACTTTGAGCTCATTCGCCACTCTCATTCTAGCTAGTAAGGCCTCATATTCGACTTCATTGTTAGATGCTTCAGATCCAAATCTCAGAGCTATATGGAATCGATGCCCTTATATGGAGATTAATATGATCCCAGCTCCTGATCCGTTTTCGTTCGATGATCCATCTACGAATATCTTCCACAACTCCTGCACTGATTCCTTCAAAAGCTCCTCTTGAAATCCGGTGCATTCAGCCACAAAATTGGCAAGGGTCTGACTTTTGATTAAGGTTTGTGGCACGTACAATATTTCGAAATGGCTGAGTTCAACTACCCATTTTAAAAGATGTCCCAACGTTTCAGGTTTCTGCAACACTTGTCATAAAGTTTGGTCTATTATGATGTTGATTAAATGGGACTGGAAATATGGTCGAAGCTTTCTGGAAGCCAATATCAGACATAAATCCATCTTTTCTATCAGTGGATACCGTAATTCAGCTCTGAGAAGTCTCTTGCTTATATAATATATGGGTTTTTGAGCACGGTCTTCTTCTCGAACTAACACGACACTGAATGCATTTTCTGTCATGGCCAGATAAAGGAATATAGGTTCTCCAGACATAGGCTTAGATAATACTGGGGGTTCGGCCAAGTGCGTTTTTAGGTCAAGGAATGCCTTCTCGCACTCCTCAATCCATTAAAACTTTTTGTTTCCTCTGAGCAAGTTGTAGAATGGTAGGCACTTGTCAGTAGATTTCGAAATAATATGATTCAAAGCTCCACCTTTCCAGTTAGGCTTTGAACTTCTTTACATGACCTGGGCGAGGGCATTTCTAACAATGATATGATTTTATCATGATTCTCCTCTATCCCCCTCATATTGACAATGAATCCCAGAAATTTTCCCGATGCCACTCTGATAGTACACTTCTAGGGATTCAGCTTCATATCATACCTCCTTAAGATATCAAAACATTCTTTCAAATCAAATACATGGTTATCGACAGCCTTGGATTTGACAAGCATATCATTGACATACACTTCCATATTTATCCCAATCTAATCAACAAACATTTTGTTAACTAATTGCTGAAATGTAGCTCTGGCATTCTTCAACACAAAGGGCATGAATTTATAACAATATACGTTAGTTGGGGTCATGAAGCTAGTATGCTCTTGTTCTGCAGGATTCATCGCGATCTGGTTATATCCAGAATATGCATCCATAAAGAACATGAGCTCGTGACCTGTCGTGGCGTACCAACTGATCAATCCTTGGCAGTGGAAAGCAATCCTTGCGGTAAGCTTTATTCAGGTCGGAGAAATAGATGCAGGTCCTCCATTTCCCATTTGGCTTTGGGACCAGCATGGGATTTGCAACCCAGTTCGGGTATTTTGCTTCACAAATAAACCCACACTTTAACAGTCGAGCTACTTCTTCCTCCAGTGCTTTAGCTCGGACTGTTCCCAAACACCTCTGTTTTTGGGATTTTGCAGGCACATTCTTGTCCAGGTTTAGAGTGTGCATGATCACACATGGGATTATTCCCACCATGTCCTCATGTGACCAGGCGAAGACTTCCAGATTCTTTTGTAAGAAATTGATTAGCTCCTTCCTTTCATCATCAAGATTTTTTCCAATCTTAACAACTCTTGAAGCCTCTTTGGGGTCTATACTTACCTCCTCGAGCTCCTTAATGGCCTGGAGCTTTGACTTGTCCTCGCCCATTTGTGGGTCAATGTCGTCACGTGGGACGACGTCGCTATCCTTTGCTTCTTGAGGGTCTTCCATCCCACAAGTAACTTCCATTTCCTGGGACACCTCACCTCCGTCACTTATGCCCATAGCTTGCAACCTACGTTGTGATTTCCCTTCATAGAAACGCTATAGCATTCCCTGGCAGTGAGCTTATCGCCTCTGATGGTGCAAATTCTCGCAGCTGAGGGGAACTTGATTGTTAGGTGGTAGATAGAGGTTATGGCTTCAAATGACATCATTGCATAATGACTCAAAATCGCATTGTATGCACCTGAACAATCGATTACCACAAATTCAAGCAGCTTGGAGATAGTTCGTGAACCTTCTCCCAATGTTACCACTAATTTGATCGTTTCGATGGCAGCCGTCCCTTCACGAGAAAACCCATATAGAATCATTGAGGTCGTCTTCAGCTCGGTTACAAACAACCCCCTTTTTTCCAAGGTGGACCTAAAAAGTAGATTCATAGAACTCCCATTATCTACTAGTGTTCTCCATACTATCAGGTTGGCGAGCTGAACGATTACGACCAAAGGATCGTTATGTGGGAACTGGACATGGATATCATCTTCTTCTATAAAAATGATTGGTTGTTTTTCCATTCGCTGTTGTTTTGATAATCACTGTTCCAGGACGAACTCCACTCTGTTATGGGATTTCAGTTCGTTAATGTACCTCTTCTGGGCACCTCTACTCATGCCTGCCAGATGAGGTCCTCCTGAAATGGTGGCTATATCTCCCCCTATTATTGGAGGAGGGTCATCCTGATTCGTTTGAGCTCCGGCCTCATTCATTGGAGCTTCAGGAGCTGATGAAGGGTTTTGTCCAGTGAGCTGACAAGGGACCACTCGATTTCGGGCGTATTGGGCCAAGGGTCCCACCTTGATGAGAGTCTTGATCTCATCCTTCAGATGTCTACAGTCATCATTGTTATGACCGATATTATTGTGAAATTGGAAAAACTTCAAAGGATCTCTCTTCGCTCTCTGGTTTTTCAACGGTTCTGGCTTCTTCCATGGAAGACAAGTAGAATTGGCTAGGAATATGCGCTCTCTAGTATCCGTGAGGTCAATATAGGTTGCATAAACAGGCTTGAATCTCTCCCCAGACTTATTTTTCTTTGTTCTGTTCTGGTCGCCCACACCATTTCCCTTCCTCTTATTATTTCCCCCTTGGTTATTATGGGCAATTGTTTGAGCCGTAGCTGTGACATTTGTTACCGCTCCAACGGACTGGACAGGGATTTGGCTAGTTCCTAGTACAGAACCTCGCGCCCCTTTCAGGTTAACCCATCTTTGAGCTCGTGCCAAGAACTCGTCCACACTATTAACTGATTTTCTCTGTAATTCTTGCAACAGGTCATCTCCAACAAGGATTCCCATCCTCATTTCCATGAGCTTGGAGCTATCGTCAGCATCTTTAGCTCGTGCAGTGACATTGGAAAACCTACTTAGATATGGCTTCAACGATTCTCCATATTGTTGATTTACATTAGCTAATGAATCAGACTTAACCTGAGCTATCTGGGAAGCCCTGAATGCTCTCTTGAAATCACAAGAAAACTTCTTCCACGAGCTAATTGAATGCCTCTTGTACTATTTAAACCACTGCCTGGCTGGCCCAATCAGAGTTGAGGGGAATAAAATGCACCTTAGATCGAGTCAGAAATTGTGGGCCATCATCATGGTGTTAAAGATCCCAAAGTGAACAGACGGATCCCCATCTCCATCAAACTTTGATAAGTGTGGCATTCTGAAGCCCACCGGATATGTGGCTGCCGCAATATTTGGGGCAAAAAGCTTGAGCTCATCCTCTGGGTCACAATCGTCTTTATCTTTTCCAGATAAAAGCCTCTTCATATGCTCCTCCATCTGAGCTAGCCTCTTGAGGGTTTGGTCCTTAGTCCCTAGGTTATTTTGGGGCTGTTCAACAACTCCCATCCTATCGTACACGTTTGATGGGTTGTTGTCCGTCCAAGCTCGAGCTTGGTTTTGTGGGAAATTCTCATTATCACGTACTTTGGAAGAACCTCCCTCTTGATGAGTATAACTAACACCCTCATCTTGAGCTGAATTTCTTCTTTGCGAATTCAGGCAATCACGCAGATCAGGCTGTGGATCGTATTTAGGGCTTTGTGCCAAACTTAGATGATTTCTTAGATCGCCCTTGGACCTACTACTTTGATGACTTTCAGTCCAATAACTTCCATTTGCGAAGCTTATAGCTCGTGGTTGAAGACGAGGATCTAGATTTTCGACACGCGTCCGTGGGACATAAGTATAGGAAGACAGAGGAGGATTTCTCTTGCTGTCTCCATAAGTAGGAATGTCCTGTGTAGGACAAGGTGACATCAGATGTCTTATGGGTGACAGGGGATGCCTAACTAGAGAGGCAATCCTTGTCCCATCAGGGTGAACTAGATTGGCTTGCCTTTGTTCTGCCCCATTATTTATAGCTCTCTGCGGCTGACGGTTCGATCATGACGCATAAGGGTTTGCTGGAATATTCTTTCCCTGTGAGCCTATCCCAGCCCCTTCTCGTGGGTTGCCATGGGCTTTCCCAGGTGCTTGGGAAGGAGGCACCAAACTTGGGGTCGCTATTCTAATCGATCGATTGACATGATGATGACCCCTATGAGGGCCACTAGGTTGAGCATTTTGGCAATCTCGCGTTGTAGGCACAAAACTTGGGGTGGCAGTTCTGACTGACGGACTTGGTTTGGATTGGTTATTCCTATGGGACTTATGAGACCCACTTTGCTTCTTTCCGACATTAACATCGGTTGTGAGTGGGAGTAACAGAGCCAAAACCTACTCAATTTGCCTGTTTTCCGTAGTGAGATGGCTTCTTAACTGTATATTTTCCAACTCAATGATAACTAAGTAGTCTGGGTTGGAATTTGGTGGCAATGACGCTGAACTCCCAGTATCGTCGTGACCCACTGGTTGTTTTCCCGGATGTTGCTGGACTTCGGGGCCATGCTTATTCGAAATGGTGGTTTGATGGGCCTCCTGCCCACCAGGTTGTTCTATCTCATTGTTGTGCATTGAGCAAGTGAGGACCATGATGAGATTTGACTGGGATTTTGACGAAGCACTAATTTCCCTCTCAATGAAAGCACAAAACTATTAACGCGGTTTTTCGCCAGGAATGTATTAAGAAATTATAAAGTAGATTAGTGCTTAGTAATAAATCGTAACGAAAGATGAAATGAATTCACAAGAACACAAATCTTTTACGTGGTTCAGTGGTTAAAATCCACCTAGTCCACGAGTCTATATTATTACTGTTTCTCTATCTATTTTAGCAGAGTTTTAGTATTATAAAATAATGGGGCCCTTTTCAAGTCCAATATTCTTAGTATTTATAGAGAAATTCCATGGACAGGTTTGGGTAACCACGTGAGTCAATAAAAAATTTACATATTTATTACATTTAATACAAACAATTCCCATTTATACTGGGATATGATTTGATCACAAAATAAATGGTCTCATATTATCTGGGACATTAAATATGACAGGCTGGTCATAAATAATCGTATAAAAATACCCGAGTCTTTGGGATCCACGGGTATGCAATATATCAAAGATGCCACGAGCTGAGTATCTCTCCTAGCTCGTACTTCGACAACTATTTGAATATTACGAGCTCACGCTTCACAAACTTCATGTCTGTAGCTCGGGTTAAACCCAAGACGCCAAACACAACACGTGCCCATGTGAAACTGGAGTTGCTTACGTGGATAATAAACAAATATCATTCCCTTGGTTATTTCTCCGTATATTTGTTGCCAACTGTACTCGAATTGAGTAAATGACTCGAGCTAAAATTAGGGTACAACAGGCCTAAATTAAAACTAAGACATAGTTTGGATGTGATGCATATCGAGAAAAATATATGTGATAGTGTAGTTGGTACAATATTTAGTATTGATGGGAAGTCTAAGGATACTAAAAAGATGATGAGTCTTGTTTTTATTATGTTTTGGTGATGTTTTTAGTAGTCTTTTATTTTGTTTTTCCTTGTTTTAGCGCGGGTTTACGCTTTGTTTGGTTGTTTTTGTGAATATCAGGAAGAATTGAGCATGTGGAAGAAAATGCCAAAGAAAGGGAAGAAATAACCGAGTTTTCCATCATATTTCGATAAAGAATGGTTTTTAACACAATTTGGAAGTGTTGGTGAAAATTTGGGATGAAAACTTGAAGAATTGGGAATTCCCTTAAGAGCCACGGCATGAGCAAAGGGGAGCCGCGGCTAGGTGGGAAACAGAAGCATTGTTTTTCAGGAAGTCTTCGGGCCGCGGCATGGCTAGATAGAGCCGCGGCATGGATGGGCACTCTGCCCAGAAAACAACGATGCGGGCCGCGGCATGGTTTCGGAGGGCCGCGGCATGGAAAGGGCTTTTTGCCCAGGAATTTGGACACGGGCCGCGGCATAGTGTATGTAGGGCCGCGGCCCGCCTCTCTAAAATCTAAAATCCTAGGTTTTAAAGGACGAAAAAGGAAAGAGAAGTACGTACGGACAAAGGGAGGAGTTCTGGTTTTGAAGGCTCAAGCTTAGAGTATTTTTACATGTTTTTCTTCTTGATGTTATCTTTAAATTCTGTTGTGATTAGCACTATGACTATGAACTAATTTTCTGTTTAGGATGTTCAATTGAATCTCTTGAATTTCTGTTATGACCTAATGCAATTTTAATTTCATCTTCTTCAATCTTCTTCAATTCCATATAATCTGTTCTTATAGAGTGATTATTGATTGGCCATCTTTAGTCATATATATATGTTTTTAAGTCAAAATCTGAGAAGTGAGATTTAATTATACTTTGGTTATATTGGACATAATTCTAATTTAGAACGAAAGTATCTGAATTAATTGTGTAACTGTTATTAAGTTGTGGAATTTAATGCTACCTTTGTGGTTCAATTTACCATAGAAATATAGGAAATTTTCACCTAGGTTGAGTTTATAATTCATAGTATGATTATAGGCTGCTGTTTCAACTTGTTAATTGAATTAGGTAAAAAAAAAATAAGAAGAATTCATACTTTGCATTAGGGAATAATAGGAAGGATAGTTGATGAGATTGAATATCCTAATTGTTTCTCAGTGATTGAATTAAAAGTTTTACTATTAGTTATTATTCTATTTAATTGTCGATTATTATTTCTGCACTTTATTGGTTCTTTTGCTGTATTTTACAAAAATCAAGAATTTTAATTCATCAAATAGAACAAGAAATTAATTGATTGGTAATTGATAACTCAGTCCTTGAGGACGATACTTGGTTTTACCATTTTATTACGAGTTTGCGACTGTGTGCACTTGCATAGCAAAATTATCGCAACAAGTTTTTAGCGCCGTTGCCGGGGACTGAAAATTATCAATATCAGTCTAATTAATTTTTATTCTAATTTGATTTTAATTTCTCTCATTTCTAATTTGTTTAGTTGCTTAATTTGTCTATCTCAGGTGAATTTTGGTATATGCGTGGCAGAAAAGGAAAGGACACACTTGTTCCTCTGAATCTTGAGGTTGAGAAGTCTTGCAATCAAATCAGAAAGAAGAAGAGAGAGGCCCATAAATCTGTAAAGATGGCACATAATGAAGGGGATGGCAGGAATGTTCAAACTCCTGGAGTTGTACGAGGGGTTCAGGCTCAACCCAATGCTGAGAGGAGCCTGCGAGATTATGTGCTACCCACTCTGACGGGAGTACAAAATAGTATATGCCCACCAACTGTAGAGGCCAACAACTTTGAAATAAAGCCCACCATTCTACAAATGGTGCAGTCCTCTGTGCAATTCAATGGGTTGCCCTCTGAAGATCCTCACACCCATTTGTCTAACTTTCTGGAGTTGTGTGGAACCTTCAAATATAATGGGGTGAGTGATGACGCAATTAAGCTTAGGCTCTTCCCATTTTCTCTAAGGGACAGAGCTAAAAGTTGGCTGAACTCTCTGCAGCCAAATTCCATTGTCACCTGGCAAGATCTAGCTCAGAAGTTTTTGTCCAAATTCTTCCCTCCATCCAAAGCTGCTAAATTGCGGGGAGAGATAAATAACTTTTGCCAGAATGACGGAGAGTCACTGTATGAAGCTTGGGAACGGTTTAAGGAACTCCTGAGAAGATGTCCTCATCATGGCATTGAACAGTGGATGCTAGTACAGAATTTCTACAATGGTTTATGTCCAACAACCAGAACTATTATAGATGCTGCAGCAGGTGGCACTTTTATGA
This sequence comes from Humulus lupulus, assembly GCF_963169125.1. Lineage (NCBI taxonomy): Eukaryota > Viridiplantae > Streptophyta > Magnoliopsida > Rosales > Cannabaceae > Humulus > Humulus lupulus. The sequence continues at coordinate 81,921,717 of NC_084800.1, forward strand.
GCAAGAGCGCAGCTGGTGCTTATGAGCTGCTGGAGGACATGGCTACAAACAACCATCAGTGGTCTGAGGAAAGATTATCAGGAGTCAGAAAGGTAGCTGGGGTGCATGAGCTGGATGCAATTACCGCTTTAACAGCGCAAGTAGCTTCTTTGACCAAGCAGTTGCAACAGAGCAGTCTATTTGCTAATGCGGTTCAGATGGCAGTGAGGTGTGAAATGTGTGGTGGTGCTCATTCTGTCGATCAGTGCCCTATCTGTATGAATAACACCCCAATGGATCATGCTCAAGTTCAAGCGGTGGGAAACTTTCAAAGGTCGCTCAATAATCCATTCTCCAACAACTACAATCCTGGGTGGCGAAATCATCCCAATTTTTCGTGGAAGAATAATCAAGGCCAACAACCTCAGTTTCAGGGCCAATTTCAGAATAACATGCCTCAGCCACCTATGAATCAAGCTTCTTCATCAATGCAGCCTAGGCCTCAACAACCAATGCCTCAACCTGAGAGACCTAATGAACTGCAAGCTGCCCTGTTGACTCTTACTAATACACAGACTCAATTTATGACTGAGACCAGATCCTCTATCCGAAATCTTGAGACACAGGTTGGGCAGTTGGCCAATATGCTCAATAACAGACCCCAGGGAAACTTGCCAAGTAATACTGAAGTCAACCCCAAGGAGCAAGTTCAAGAAATCACTCTGAGGAGTGGGAAGCAAACAGAGCAGCCTAGACCTCCACAGGCAGTAGTTCAGAAAAAAGAGATGGGTGCACAGTCTGATTCAGAAAGGGTTACTGAAGACCATCAGAAGTCAGAACAGAGTCCCCCAGTGGTCATTGAGCAGCCAGTTAGAGTTCCATACCCTCATAGGCTTAGAAAGACTACCCTTGATAAACAGTTTTCTAAGTTTCTTGAGGTGTTTAAAAAGCTGCACATAAACATTCCTTTTGCGGAGGCCTTGGAGCAGATGCCCAGTTATGTTAAGTTCATGAAGGAGATTCTGTCAAAGAAAAGGAGAATGGAGGACTATGAGACTGTAGCACTCACTGAAGAGTGCAGCGCTATTTTACAAAGGAAGTTACCCCAAAAGCTGAGAGATCCGGGGAGTTTCACCATACCTTGCACCATTGGCAAGTTTGAATGCAAGCACGCCTTATGTGATCTGGGGGCAAGTATCAATCTGATGCCTTTATCTGTGTTTAAAAGACTTGGTTTGGGGGAGGCAAAACCAACAACTGTCACTTTACAGCTCGCAGACCGATCGTTAACACATCCACGAGGTATTATTGAGGATGTTCTTGTGAAAGTGGATAAGTTCATATTTCCCGCTGACTTTATTGTTCTGGACATGGAGGAGGACACAGATGTCCCTATTATTCTTGGTAGGCCATTTCTAGCCACAGGCCAAGCTCTTATTGATGTTCAAAAAGGAGAGCTTAAGCTTAGAGTTCAAGGAGATAAGGTGGTCTTTAATGTCTTCAAGTCTATGAAGTATCCGGTGGCTAGTGACAGTTGCTTTAGTGTGGATGTGATAGAAAAGGCAGTCTCCAAGAGAAGGATGAGCAGTGATGCCTTAGAGGCAGTATTATTGGGTGATGAAGGCGATGATGATGAGGACGCTGAGATCAGAGAATGTGTCAACTGGATCAATTCTTTCTTACCATATTGGAAAAAGTTCCAAGAATTAGCGGATGCGACTGAAAAACCGCTAACCTCCATTCAGCAGCCACCACCGTTGGAATTAAAGGTTCTCCCAGATCACTTGCAATATGCTTATTTGGGAGAGAATGAAACTTTACCGGTCATTGTGTCAGCTGACCTGTCAAAGGTAGAATTGGAGAAACTGTTGAGGGTTCTAAGGGAGCATAAATTGGCCATTGGGTGGACCTTGGCAGATATTAGAGGAATAAGCCCAGCGACAGTGATGCATAAAATCTTATTGGAGGAGAATAGCAAGCCATCCATAGAGGCCCAGAGAAGACTCAATCCAGCCATGAAGGATGTAGTACTTGAGCAAATTCTTAAATGGTTGGATGTTGGGGTGATCTACCCAATTTCTGATAGTGCATGGGTGAGCCCTGTGCAAGTGGTACCTAAGAAGGGTGGAATGACTGTAGTAAAAAATGAGAACAATGAACTCATTCCAACAAGAACTGTAACGGGGTGGCGGATTTGTATAGACTACCGCAAGCTCAATAAGGCAACAAGGAAGGATCATTTCCCTTTGCCTTTCCTTGATCAGATGCTTGACAGATTGGCAGGCCACAGTTACTACTGTTTCTTGGATGGGTATTCTGGGTATCATCAGATCGCTATTGCACCAGAAGATCAAGAGAAAACAACCTTTACATGTCCTTATGGCACATTTGCTTTCAGGAGAATGCCATTTGGACTATGCAATGCCCCTGCAACATTTCAAAGGTGCATGATGGCCATATTTTCAGACATGGTAGACAGGTGTATTGAGATTTTCATGGATGATTTCTCTGTTTTTGGCTCATCATTTGACCTCTGTTTGGGTAATTTGGAGAACGTGCTGCGTCGTTGTGAGATGGCTAATCTGGTGTTGAATTGGGAGAAATGCCATTTTATGGTGAAAGAGGGGATCGTTCTTGGCCATAAAATTTCAAGTGAGGGAATTGAGGTAGATAGAGCGAAAATTTCTACCATTGAAAGGCTGCCTCCACCAGTTTCAGTCAAAGGAGTTAGAAGTTTTCTTGGTCACGCTGGGTTCTATCGAAGATTCATCAAAGATTTCTCAAAGGTGTCTAAGCCTCTCTCGAATCTGCTTATGAATGGAGTTGTCTTTGATTTTAATGACGAATGTTTGAGGGCGTTCAATTTCTTGAAAGAAAAGCTTATTTCTGCTCCAATTGTGATAGCTCCGAGATGGGAATTGCCTTTTGAGTTGATGTGTGATGCCAGTGATTACGCAGTGGGGGCAGTTCTGGGACAGCGGATTGACAAGGTATTCAGGTCTATTTACTATGCTAGTCGGACTCTAAATGATGCTCAGCTTAATTATGCCACTACAGAAAAAGAGTTGCTAGCTATTGTGTTTGCTTGTGATAAATTCAGACCATATCTGATTGGTAACAAGGTGATTGTCTACACTGATCACTCTGCCATTAAATACTTGATGTCAAAGAAAGATGCCAAGCCCCGCCTGATTAGATGGATTCTGTTGCTTCAAGAATTTGACATGGAGATTCGTGACAAGAAGGGCAGCGAGAATGTGGTAGCTGATCATCTCTCTAGACTTGAGGTGGAGGAGACTGAAAATAAGAAAGCAGTGCAAATCAATGATCATTTTCCTGATGAGCAGTTGTTTGGGGTAAGTGAGACTTTAGCTGTCCCGTGGTTTGCAGACATAGTGAACTTTTTGGTTGCAAAAATTGTGCCTTCTGAAATGTCAAAGCAGCAATTAAAGAAATTCTTTTTTGAGGTGAAACACTACTATTGGGAGGAACCTATTCTCTATAGGCACTGTGTTGATCAGATTATCAGAAGGTGTGTTCCTGAAGAAGAGATGCAGTCCATTCTTAATCACTGTCATACTCAACAATGAGGAGGGCATTTTGGAGCATCAAGAACGGCGGCTAAGGTATTACAAAGCGGTTTCTATTGGCCTTCATTATTCAAGGATGCCAATGAGTTTTTCAAGGCTTGTGATAGATGTCAGAGGACTGGCAATATCTCGAGGAGAAACGAAATGCCTCTACAAGGGATTCTTGAGGTGGAACTGTTTGACGTATAGGGCATCGATTTCATGGGGCCTTTTCCCCCATCTTACAACAATGAATACATTCTATTGGCAGTTGATTATGTATCCAAATGGGTGGAGGCTGCAGCAACTAGAGCCAATGATGGTAAAACTGTGCTTAATTTTCTGCATAAACATATTTTTACTAGATTTGGCACTCCCCGAGCTCTGATTAGTGATGAAGGGAAACACTTTGTGAATAAGCAATTGGATGCACTGCTGGCTCGTTATGGAGTTTATCACCGAAAAGCTTTGCCTTATCATCCTCAATCAAATGGGCAAGCTGAAGTTTCGAACAGAGAAATCAAGAGCATCCTTGAGAAGACTGTTGACAGTTCGAGGAAAAATTGGTCGAAAAAGTAAGATGATGCGATTTGGGCATACAGAACTGCATTCAAAACACCAATAGGCATGTCTCCTTATAGGTTGGTGTTTGGTAAAGCGTGTCATCTACCAGCCGAATTGGAGCATAGGGCATTTTGGGCTATGAAAAAGTTAAATTATGATTGGAGTGCCGCTAGTGAAAGAAGACTGTTGCAACTGAATGAACTTGACGAGTTCAGAAATGAGGCTTATGAGAATGCCAAGATTTATAAAGAAAGAACAAAGGCTTGGCATGACAAGAACTTAATCAGAAGGGAGTTCCAACCAGGGCAGCAGGTACTTCTTTTCAATTCAAGACTGCGGCTGTTTCCTGGCAAACTGAAGTCAAGATGGTCAGGGCCATTCACTATAGTTCAATTCTTTCCTTATGGTTCTGTAGAAGTTCGGGGAAATTCAGGTGATTCCTTTAAAGTCAATGGTCAGAGATTGAAGCCCTACTTGGGTGGTAGTTTTGATCAAGCGAAGTCTATCCTCCTTCTGAAGCCTCTCTGAAGAGGGGTTCAGCGTCCGGCTAAATGACGTTAACGACAGCGCTTGTAGGAGGCACCCTATATTTTACTTGTTATTTATTTTACTTTTGTATTTGTAAACAATGGATATTTGGTTTATTTTTGGACTTTTAGAATCGTGAAAAACGTGAAAAATGAAAAAAAACTTTAAAAAAATCAAAAAAATAAAAATTCCTTAAGGGCCGCAGCATAGCCCTATGATGCCGCGGCATTGGGGGTTCCAGAGGCTCACGAATTTGGCAGAAAAGGGGCGGGCCACGGCATAGATGAGGAGGGCCGCGGCATTAAACCCAAGATTTCCCAGAATCACAAGGCGGGCCGCGGCATATGTTTGAGAGGGCCGCGGCATTCCAACCTGGTAATTTGATGCGGGCCGCGGCATAGTCAAGGTAATGCCGCGGCCCTAGTCCGAAAATTGGGATAAAAAGCCCTAAATCAGCCATTGTCTCATTCATTCACTCTCACAATACAAATCACATTCCAAACATCTTTCTCTCTAATTTTTTTTGAGACTTCCATCAGTCAAGGAGACCACAAGAAGGATTTTTGTGCCATTCAAGTAAGTGTATCCTCTCTAGTCTAATACTTTTGATTGGAGATTAGATTGCATTGTGGTGTTGTGGATTGTTCTTTGTTGTTCTTGTGAGAAGATTTAGGGTTTTGCCAACTATTGATTGTGGGAATTATTGTTTGAGACTATTGATTGTGGGAATTACTGTTTGAGGCTATTGATTGTGGGAATTAGTGTTTGGGGTTGTTAATTGTGGTAATTAGTAAGTTTGGGGGGAGTGACACCAAAAAGGAAATTATACTCAAGTTCTTGAGAGCATAATTGGGGGTTTAGTTGGTTCTTTTTGAAAGATATTATGGGTCCTAAGCGAAATCCCCTTAGAGGCACCTCCTCCAATAAAGCATCCTCATCACGCACTCAACCACCACCAACACCACCTGCCCCAGTTGAGTATGACACTAATATATTTGTTAGTAAGGACGCTGCCGAGTTGTTTAAAAAGATTTATAAAAGATCGGTGGTAAGGGAAAGGGGGTTTGACTTTAATGAGGTCCCTGTTGTACAACACCCTAGTTATGAACTGATCAAAGCTGAAATAGTGCGTCGTAGATGGAATTTGTTTTGTGACTCGAACCATGTGGATTCAGCCAACTGCTCTATTATATATGAATTTTTCGCCAACTTCTCATATCAAGATGCACAGCAGAATAATTTTGTCAGGGGCAAATTGGTGCCTACAACAGCCTATGCATTCAACCAATTAGTGGGTCTTCCCTCTTTTTCTGCACAAGAGGATGAATACTGGCAGTTGGCCCATTTCGAGGAGCCAGACTATGATGCGGTGGCTGCGGTCTTGAGTATGGAAGGGGCACGTTTCAGTTATCATAATGGGAGGCCCAAAGAGTTGTTCAGGTGGCAGCTAAACCCAGTTGCGAAGGCGTGGTTTTATTTTGTGAGTGCACGTTTACTGCCGATGTCTCACCTGTCTTCTATTGATCGAGAGCGTTGTTTGTTAGTGTATGCTATCATGACCCAAAAGAAGGTCGATGTGGGCCGCATTATTCGATATAGCATACGCAACATCAGTAGATTCAACACTACCGCTGGTGTCGCCCATGGTACCTTTCTTTCGACTTTATGTAGTACTTATGAGGTACCAACCTTTTCCAGTGATCTAGTCCGGAGGCCAATGGGGGCCATCAATCAAACCTTGTTTACGGCCTTCCCTCCAGCTTCGCTTACGCAGCCTGCCTCTACTCAGCCAAATAAGCGCAGCCGGGCTGATGAAACAGGGGACCCTGATCAAGCTGAGGAGGAGGAAGTAGAAGAAGAGGGTCCCAGCAACCCACCTGAAAATTTGGCAATTGGAGGACCGCTTGACGAGCACACGCAGCATACGCATGCTCGATTGGATTACATTATTCAACAAAATCAGTATTTAATCCAATCGCAGCAGGCGCAAAATCAGCACTATAATGACTTTATGGTGCAACAAAATGAATATGGGCGGGCTCACATTGAGGAGTTGAATACTTTGGTCACGAGGTGGACTATGAGTTCAGCTGATGAGAATTATTTCACTCCACCGCCACAGTACACTCCATATCAGTGGCCACCTCCACCACCTCCACCGCCATACTGATGTGGCGTCAGGTAAGTTCTCTTCCCTTGTTCTTTTCTTTATCACATTGGGGACAATGTGCATCTTAAGTTTGGGGGGGAGCTTATTTTGTTTTATTTTTTGTTTTCTGCGTGTTTAGTTTAGTTTTCTGTAGTGTAAAGGTTAAACCATCATTCTTGTCTATAGTTGCTTTGTCTTTGCTCGTGAAAAGGAAATTGAATTCAACTGTGTGCTTGGTTCAATTGTTTTAGAGTTGAATTTAAAAAGTTCTGTGGGAAATTTTTGATATGTTTTGAAAAGACAACATTTTGGATTGTATTATATGTGTTTGACTAGGGTTGGTGGAATGACAATTTGAATCTAATAGAACTTGCATTATTTGGCTTTTGAGGCGAAATTCTTGATGACATGTGTTTAGAAAAGTGATTTAGGCAATTTTATTGTATCGATTGTGCCTTTCAAGCCGACCTTGAGTTAATTATCCTTAGTTACCCTTTTGAGCCTTGAACTTGGTTTTTGTCTTGATCATACTATTTGAGCCTAAATTTCTTAACTTCTTTATTTTTGTTTTCCTTTCCTTTTGTTATCATAAGCATATAATCTATGGGAAAGAAGAAGGAAAAATAGTAAGAAGTTGGTATGATTGGAATATAGTATGATTGAACAAAAAAAAAAAAAGAGAGAGAAGTCTTTGAAAAAAAAAAAAAAAAAAGAATAATATCACTTTGTCACACTCCTTGATCATATATATATATAGAAAATAATAAGTTTGGGGGAGTGTGATTTGAAAAAAAAAAAAAGTGATAAGTCTAGAAAAAGAAAAGAAGAAAATAATGAAAAGTGTTGGCATCTCTCTCTCTAATTGTATAAAAGGGTGATTTTTGGTGTGGTAAAGAGAAATTTGGTGGGTTTCAAGGTTTTTTTTTATGCTTATGGTAACGACTGAGCCTAAATGAGAATTTCATCTACATTTACCTAAGCCTAACACTATAACCTGTGAAAGTCCTTTTGATTTCAAAACATGTGTTGTTGACATTAGTGGAGAAGGTCAAGTAATGCAAGCATATTGTAGATTTGGTTTGTGGAATTGTCTGGAATGAGTTGAGCATATATGATAGAATGCAAGTGTTGTAGTCATTTTCATGATATATTATTGATTTCCCTAATTGAACTATATAAGTTGGACTTTAAGGCAATTGAGCTGAAATTCTGGTTATAAATATTGCAATTGAGATTTCATGAGTTTTGGCAAAGTAGTGTAGATGGTAATGATGGTTTAGCTTGTTCGTCTGTGTTTGTTTCTTTTTGATTAGTTTAATTTGGTCTTTACTCGAGGGCGAGTAAAGGTTAAGTTTGGGTGAGTTTGATGAGTCTAATTTTTATTATGTTTTGGTGATGTTTTTAGTAGTCTTTTATTTTGTTTTTCCTTGTTTTAGCGCGGGTTTACGCTTTGTTTGGTTGTTTTTGTGAATATCAGGAAGAATTGAGCATGTGGAAGAAAATGCCAAAGAAAGGGAAGAAATAACCGAGTTTTCCATCATATTTCAATAAAGAATGGTTTTTAACACAATTTGGAAGTGTTGGTGAAAATTTGGGATGAAAACTTGAAGAATTGGGAATTCCCTTAAGAGCCACGGCATGAGCAAAGGGGAGCCGCGGCTAGGTGGGAAACAGAAGCATTGTTTTTCAGGAAGTCTTCGGGCTGCGGCATGGCTAGATAGAGACGCGGCATGGATGGGCACTCTGCCCAGAAAACAACAATGCGGGCCGCGGCATGGCTTCGGAGGGCCGCGGCATGGAAAGGGCTTTTTGCCCAGGAATTTGGACACGGGCCGCGGCATAGTGTATGTAGGGCCGCAGCCCGCCTCTCTAAAATCTAAAATCCTAGGTTTTAAAGGACGAAAAAGGAAAGAGAAGTACGTACGGACAAAGGGAGGAGTTCTGGTTTTGAAGGCTCAAGCTTAGAGTATTTTTACATGTTTTTCTTCTTGATGTTATCTTTAAATTCTGTTGTGATTAGCACTATGACTATGAACTAATTTTCTGTTTAGGATGTTCAATTGAATCTCTTGAATTTCTGTTATGACCTAATGCAATTTTAATTTCATCTTCTTCAATCTTCTTCAATTCCATATAATCTGTTCTTGTAGAGTGATTATTGATTGGCCATCTTTAGTCATATATATATGTTTTTAAGTCAAAATCTGAGAAGTGAGATTTAATTATACTTTGGTTATATTGGACATAATTCTAATTTAGAACGAAAGTATCTGAATTAATTGTGTAACTGTTATTAAGTTGTGGAATTTAATGCTACCTTTGTGGTTCAATTTACCATAGAAATATAGGAAATTTTCACCTAGGTTGAGTTTATAATTCATAGTATGATTATAGGCTGCTGTTTCAACTTGTTAATTGAATTAGGTAAAAAAAAAAAAAGAAGAATTCATACTTTGCATTAGGGAATAATAGGAAGGATAGTTGATGAGATTGAATATCCTAATTGTTTCTCAGTGATTGAATTAAAAGTTTTACTATTAGTTATTATTCTATTTAATTGTCGATTATTATTTCTGCACTTTATTGGTTCTTTTGCTGTATTTTACAAAAATCAAGAATTTTAATTCATCAAATAGAACAAGAAATTAATTGATTGGTAATTGATAACTCAGTCCTTGAGGACGATACTTGGTTTTACCATTTTATTACGAGTTTGCGACTGTGTGCACTTGCATAGCAAAATTATCGCAACAAAAGACAAGACTTGATTTACAAGATTTAAATATTCGTAAGCATCTACACATGAAAAAGAAGGGGAAAAAAATGGTTCAAACTAGTAGCATGCTATACGTTATCAACGAAGGAATGGCAAGAATTTTGTATGTTCATAAAGTCTGTAAAATTTCTTGATGGATATGCTGCAAATATTTCTCGAAATGTTAACATGAAAGATGGAAAATTATTTGAGTTGAAAAGTCATGATTGTCATATTTTATTACAGATGTTGTTACCTATTGGTTTAAGGCCATATTTGAAAAAGAAAGTAATGGATGCTATTGCTGAGTTGTCGTTATTCTTCAAAAAGCTATGTGCGAGGACATTATATGCGAAAGACTTAGACGAATTGGAAAAGGGCATTGTGCTCACGCTTTGTAAATTAGAAAGTATATTTCCTCCTGCTTTCTTTGATGTGGTGATTCATCTTGTTGTTCACTTGCCATTAGAAGCTAAGTTAGGTGGTCCAGTACAAATGTGATGGATGTATTCAATCGAAAGGTAACAAAACTTATAACTTAAGTGTAAAAAATTAAATAATAATTGAATACAACTCTTTATTACTATATATTGAAAACATAATTAATTTCATGAAATTAGGTCATTTAAAAAAATATATGTGAAAAACAAAGCCTGACCTGGAGGTTCTATTGCTAAAGGATACATTATTACTGAGGCACTAAACTTTTGCTCAATGTATCTTCGTGGGATGGAAACACGCTTTAATCGTCTTGATCGCAATCCTGATTACCTTGGAATTAGAAAACAATCGACACTGTCAATATTCAACATGCCTACAAGACCATTTGGAAGACAATCATCTATCACACTAACTCAAGATCAACGAAACCAAGTTCAATGGTAGATTTTGAATAATTATCCTATGTTGGAACCATATTTAACATAAGTTTAGATTTTTTTTTCAAATTCTAACAACATTTATGTTTTAGCATAAAAATAATCTTTCATAGTACTTATTGGGAACACAGAGAGCATAGATTATTCTTACAATCTCAAGGAATACTGGATATCAATCAAGTGCAAAAAAATTAATTTTCAACATGGTTTGAAAACAAAGAAAATTCAAATACCAATGTTTGATATTCTAAATTTTTTATTTGTCTTGATCTTACATTTATAATTTTGTTTGCCATCACAGATAAAAAAATTAATGAAACAAAATCTAGTGAAGCACAAGAAGATTAGTACGCAATTGCAATGAAACCAAGCTTTTTGGTTTTTACATATGCTAGTTGTATGGTTAATGGAGTTCGATACCATACAAAAAGTCAAAATGAAAGACTTTTAACTCAAAACTACGGTGTTTACATTGAAGCAGAATATGATGGAAATATATGTGATTTTTATGGTGTCATCAATGAAATTTGGGAAGTACATTACCTCTATTTGAACAAAGCTATATTGTTCAAATGCTCTTGGTACAATACCAATGGAAGTGATAGAATGTACTGTGAATATAACTTTACGATTATCAACATCAACTTAGAATGGTTTGAAGATGAACCATTTGCTCTTGCCAATCAAGTAAGTTCAGTTTTTTATTTGGATGACATTAAAAGAAGTAAAGATAATAAAGATTGGAAAGTGGTGCAAAAAGTAAATCATCGTCACATCTGGGATATACCATAAAAGCCAATGGATTGTGAAGTTGATGATGAAGATCCAACTATCAATAGTTCTGAAACATATCAAGAAGAATCTTTGAATTACGTTGGTGTGAATTTTGATTCAACGACAAATGATACTAATCTTATTCGGGATGATATTGAAGATATAGAATGTGATAATCATCGATTGTTCAATGATCTTCAAATTAATCATAATGATCAAGTTCAAAGTGATATAAACAATGACGATATTGATGAAGAAGCTTTACTTGATGATTATGAAGATATAACTTTGAGTGATGAAATTGATTAAGTATAAAGTGTGTTATTATTTTTATTTTTTGTAAAGTTTTGAATATGTAAATTTATTATATGCTAATAAAAAAATTAAATTTTTTAGATTTTTAATCATGTCAAATGAGAAGTCTCTCGATCCACCATTAACTAGTAGAAGGTTGTTTGGCTGTAAGAAGACACATATTAACTCTTCATCATCTACACATTCTCCACCTCATTTGCCATTTTCTTCCAATGATGATTCAATAGCACCATGAAATGATGAAACACACAAGTCCTTAGAAGGTACAAAGGGTTTATGTATAACTTATGATAATATATACATTAAAAATTTATGAAAATAGTTATGATTATAAGTAATATAACAATTATTTGATAGAATCAAGGAAGAGAACTCGTGGCCCTACTCATGGGGAAGGTGTCAGACGCTTATTAAAGGATGACGCAAGTAAGTTAAAGATCTCCTATAAAAAAAGGTGAACTTTGAGTTCATGGGACACATGCCACTGCATTTGCGAACATTTTTGGTGTAAATGTACGCCATCATGTTCCACTTCAGTATAGTGGCTGGGCTAAAGTTCCTCCAGAAGATTAGAAAGTCGTATATGCTCATATCATGGTATATTTATGTTAGTATACTTATTTTATAATATTTTTTGCATGGCAATTTCTTTTTTGAAATTATTTTTGCAGGATGTATTCGATATGGATATAAAAAATATTCATATCTTGAAACTATTTGCAATAACTATTGTTCAGAGCGCTACAAAGATTGTCATAACAATTGTCACACAAAGTACAAGAATATCATCAAAGAAGGTAAGAGTCCATTAGAAAATCGACTTGTGAAATTGGTGCTAAGAGATGAAGATTGGCAATGGATGTGCAATAAATGTTTCTCTAACGAAGAATGGAAGGTATCCTACATTTCTTGAATTATTTGTACGCATTACATAACTTTTAATTCTTAAATCTAACATAAAAGTATTTTGTAGAAAAAAACTATTGCAGGATCAATAAATAGAACAAGCGTTTCTTTTATGCATACTGGTGGAACTAAGTCATTTATTCAGTATTTACATGAGGAAGTAAACATAATTTTAATATAATACCAATGTAATTTTATTATATTTTAATGTTATTTATTATTTATATATTTTACAAAAATCGAAACAAACAATGGATGACAAAGTACAACAAGATATTATGAAGTTTGGAGAGATTGAAATGTTTCGAAAGACTCATTGTACAGTTAAGAGTGAATAGACCCATAAAATAGCCGAAGAAAATATGTACGTTTGACTTTTAAAAATAATTTTTTTTTTTTTTTTTTTAAATAGATATTTTCACCTTCTAATTTTTATAAAAATGTTACCTCATTATTTTATTGTTATTGTAGTGTGAAATGGTAGAACTACGACAAGACAAACTTATTCAATTTGAAGATGGCTTGTTACTTGTTGTGGATGAGGCTGCTATATATAGGCAGGTTTTAGGTGAAGAGAAATACGGTTGGTTACGAGGTTTTGGTCCCATACCTGGAAAAAAGATGTCAACCCAATTATCATCCAAGCAGGTAGAGATTGAAGATGAACGTTTGGAGAAATTAGAGAAAGACATTGAAGATCTTAAGAATGAACAAGATAACAACATTGCAAGAATCGTTCACGAGAAAATGGAGAAGTTCTATGAACTACAACAAAATTGATTATTAGAACAACAAGCATCAAAGTCACCAATCACGCCTACGTCAATGGTTTCATAAAATTTTAAATTTAATATTACATATATGTTGACCCTCGATTTGGTCAATGACACGGAGTCAAATATACCACAGAAAATGAGACAACAATTAAGAGTTTAATCTAATGGTAAAGAAGAAAACACCAACGATTTATAGTGGTTTGGCTCCAAAGAATGGTAATGACCTACGTTCACTTAGTGCTATTATTAATATTGAATCTCAAAGCTGTGATCAAAGAACTAGGGTTCTTGAGTTTCACAAACCTTGGGAGAATTACAATGAAATGATGCATAATCGCACTATAGCTCTCTCTCAATATTAAAAAAAAAAAAAGATTTAGAGATCAAAAGTCCCTTCCTTGAGCTATTTCATGCATATTTATAGGCTCAAGGAGGGTTACATGGGCCAATGGGCCTTAACTTTCCTTAATAACCGCGTATCAAGGTAATAAAGAGGAAATGTTTAATGCAATTATTATAGGATTTCAATCTTAGAAGTAAATAAATCAAATTATACGACCAGCTTGGTCGTATCTAATAGTTAAGCCTGGCAAAGTGATGCGCCTCTGGTCGATAGTCGAACAACACTTCCGCCACGTGTCAACCACGTGTGAGAAATCATTGCCATGTCATCAGCATAATTTTTTGAGTAAACAATATAATTTTCAATGTTTTTTTTTTATATCAATTATAAAATTTTATCTTTTGTTTCAGGATAAACAATATAGTATTCCACCACAATTGGAGCCATGTAAATAAAAAGATCAACCCTCATCTTCACAAATTCACACAGAATCCTCCACAAGTTTAAAAAAAGTGCAAAAGTTTCCAATTCAATTTGAGATGCCCAAGGACGCTCCAAAGAGTGTAAAAGTTGTATTACTAGCTGTTAGATTTTAGGAACCTTCACACGTTTTGTATTGCCATGGACCCAGAAATTCTGGATAATTATCAATACTTACTTATTTCACCTGAAGATGTAATTCATCTTGGCACTATGACAAAGATTACAACTCCTTGTATAACATTTTACATCAGATAAATTTTTTTATCTTTTACTTAAATTTCATGCACAAAATAACATTATTTGCCTTATTAATTCAATTGTAATATTTAGGATATTACATCAAAATTTGGAAAAAGAAAATCGAACACAATATTTTTCATTTTTTTCATCCCATTTTGGCTTTGGATTCATGTCAAACACAAAATGCAATATCAATGGCAAATCATTTAGAAGACACAAAAATAGGGCAATTTTGGTGCTTCTTGTTCATATTAGGTAAGATTTATTTAGTTAACTAATTACATTAATTATCAATATATAATTTATGTATATAATATCTTATTTTGGTGGTCAATAGGTATCATTGGGTGCTAATAATTATTGATCCATTGCATGATACATGTTATGGCTTGATCCAATTAGACTACCCCCACATGACGAAATTAAATATCTAATGACAATGTAAGTTAAATAGTTTTATGGATTAATCTTATTTAATTTTAACTTTAATAATCTTATTAAATATTTTATTTGTTTGTAGGGCTTTCAATTATTACAATACTTCCAAAAATAGGCATCCAAATGAGTCTAGTATTACATGGAAATCTATAAAGGTAAGTTGTAAAATAGTATCACATAATATATATTACATTTAATAATTACTTTCAAATATTAAAATATAATTGTATTGTAAATTTTAATTATCAAAGTCTTTTTATCTTTTTTTAATATATAAATATGTGCAGTGTCCTAAACAACCATCAAATGTCGAGTGTGGACATTATATAATGAAATACATGCGTGACTTTTGCATGAAATCAAGACCTATCAGTTGGCTAACTACTCATGTAAGATATATATTATATATATACTACTGAAATAAAATATTTTTTATCCTATTACAGAATTGATTAATATTTACCAATATATATCTTTACTTATTATAGTGCAATGAGAAGATGAATGATTACACAAAACAAGATATTGATTGAATTCGGGTGGAGTGGGCTGATGAATTTATAGAATGTTTAACTAGTTCCAACGAATGAACTCTATAGTTCCTTGTCCAATTGTTTTATTTTCAAAAGTTGTGTCTAAAGAGTCCTAGTTTTTTATTTATTTATTTATTTAGGCAAGTGCTTTATTTCCCTAATAGATTTTCCCGTTTGGGTTTTTTTTTTTTTATTATGGCTTGTCATAGGTTTCGTGCAATATCTTTGTTTCAGCAAAGTTATATGCATCCATTTATATGATTTATGTAGTTGGCTACTTTTATTTTCATGTGAGTTTGTTATTGCACTCATCATTTTTCTAATTTTTTCTTTTTATTTTGTTCATATAAATTTAGTTGGGGATTTTTTTTTAATTTTAATATAATAAATTATTTTACAAATTAAATATTACTATAAATCTATATATGCAGATTATTTGTTGAGAGTCCATAGCACAAATCTCGATTTTATTATTTTATGTTTCATATTTTTTTTTATATCTTTACACCATAATTAATGTTGTTTACTTGTAAGCAAAAATACTTTTTACTAGAATATTTATTTTCTATCACCAAAATATAATATAATTTAGTAGCAATAAATGTATATCAACTACCAAATAATTGGATGCTAAATGAAAAAAAATATAACAATTCATACAAAATACATCAATATTATAGGCCTGTAATATATAATTTTAGCTACAAAAAATTATTGGTAGCTGAAAATATAAATATAATACCAAAATATTTGGTACATTTAATTACAATTTGCCACTAAATCATTTTGCTACCAAAATTTAGTAGCAAATTTGTTGCTCAGCGCCAACAATATTAGCTACCAAATAATATTGGTAGCTAAAAATATAAATGTGCTACCAAAATATTTGGTAGCAGGCATATTTGATATTCTTTTATTAGAATATACTACTAAATCATTTTGCTACCAAAATTTAGTAGCGAAAGATAATGAATTGCTACCGAAAACATTTGGTAGGTAAAAGTTTTGTAGCTAAAAACCAATTTTCTTGTATTATATAATTGTTGTAGTAATATATAATCAATTTAGTGCTTAAAATAGAAATTTTATATTAATGATTTATTAAAATTTATTATAAGAAGTCACTAAAAATGTAACCGCTATAATTACATGTGTATATATATTAGGTAAAAATAACGTGCAATGCACGTTTGCTAGTTTTAAAGTTATAAACATACTTATTCAAACATGTATTTATTTTTAATTATCATATAAATTTTAAATAAATAAACAATATCATAAAAATAAATAAAATATGTTTAATATAATGCATGACATAAATGTATTAAAAGATTAGGGAAAAGCATTGTCTATAATTTTAATAAAATCGGTTCACTTTTTGTAACATCCTCCTAATTCAGGAACGATACACTGTGTACTTTAAATTGTGTCAGACATACTAATCAAGTCATTTGGTTATAAATGTGTAACTAAGGTTAACGTCAAAGGTTAGGGTTAACATTTTTGGTCAAATGAATTGTTGACTATTATTTTAAAAGTTTATACATACATGAGATCCCAATATAATACAATCAAACTTTTAGAAAATGTGTATATACATCAAAATTAGAGTCAGCCGACCTAAGCGGCAAAATCAGGGCAACAACCCTAGTTCCTCTGAGATATCCTCGGCCATGGTGGACGAGCAGCCGCATATGTACACCGCCACCAAAGCTCTCTAACTCATGGCTGGTCAAGCTTTCCTTTTCCCTTACTTGCACCACAAAGCACCTGTGAGCCAAGGCTCAGCAAGAAAACTTAAACATGTGCATGAACAGAAAGTATAAAACTCTAGATACTTATCTAGCATATCCAGTAGTAATAACCTACTCTTACATGCATACAATTACAAATAACTGGTCATTGGAACGTTCTAGGGCCGCTACCCTAAGTAGTTGACAATAGAGTCAACCCCGGGGCCCTATGCCCTAGCAATGTGACCATAGAGTTACCTTGGGCCCTCACCCTAAGCTCTGGGTAACTAGCCATAGAGCTAGCCAAACACTTTTGGTTTTCCAATGACCATTGAGTCAGCCAACGTAATAGTACGTTGCTAATTTAGGCCTATATTTCTTATAGAGCGTTCTATGAATTTAAGAGTGCAATTCTAAGTCTTTAGTGGAGTCACAAGGAATTAATAAGTTAGTAAATTTATGATAACTTATTGGACCTTGATTTCATAGGCCCATAGTCCACACTGTACCTTGGATAAAATCATCTAGATAGTCTCAATTAATTGATTTAATTATCAATTAGAATTATCAAAGTTGACCAGGTCAATTTTTGGATAGTTTCACAGAGTTATGTAATTTAGAGAAGAAAAGAAAAATTAGGGTGTATTTATTAATTAAGATAAATTGGTATCTAAATTAATAAATAAGTTTAAATCAAGGTTCAAATTATAAATAATTAATTTGATAAATGATTTAAATAATTATTTAATTAATTACTCAATAATAAGTTTTACCAACAGAGGCGATCCTAAGGAGCAAGTTAGCGGAAAAGTCACACCGGGGTAAAATACTTGGCTCGAAGCGAGCTTAGGGGTATTTTGGTAATTTTGTAAATTTCTGGGAATTATAGAGTAGTGGTAATTAATTGATGATATTGGTTTGATAGACTTATTTGAGACTAGCGAGAATTATGCAAAGACCAAATTGCCCTTGGGAGTAACCTTTGAGGTTAAATGGGGCAAGGGGCATTGTGGTGATTTGACCACATGGGTTCACTAACTATGCTAGTGGCTGAGCGTAGGCTCATTCACATACAAGGAATTTCTTTGAGCTTTGGGAGCAGTTCTCTTTGAGGAACACACAAGGCACATCAAAGCTAGGCTGAATTGGAGTTTGAAGAAAATTGAAGGAAGAATTGAAGCTTGCTAGGGGTTTTAGAGCTGCTAAGCTAAGGGTTTCAACAAGGATTTTTAAATTGGGGCAGAGGAATTATGCTAACACTCTGGTTCCTTCACTTTCAATGGTACTTTTTGGGTCTCCTCTTTTGAGTGGTATGTTGTGTTTTGGGAGGATTTTGGTATTGGGTTTTGTTGCCTAGGCTTAGTATTAAGTATTTGAGAAGAGAAATATGATGGAAACACTTTGTTGGGTCATATTTGAAGTTTGATTTGGCTGGAAATCGCAGAGTTTGCGAATTGGGGAAGAACACCATATTCTAGGAAGATTTTTGGTTTCTGGCGATCAATGAAGCTACTAAAAAGATCCGTACTCGAATGCTCGCTTTGCAGAGCAGATAGAAAAGCTATGCTGACCCTAAGCATAGGGACATGGAGTTCTAGGTAGGGGACCACGTATTTCTGCGAGTTTCGCCATTGTAGGGAGTAAGGAGATTTGAGAAGAAGGGCAAGTTGAGCCCTAGATTCGTAGGACCTTTTGAGATCCTGGAGAGGATCAGATAGGTAGACTATAGATTGGCTTTGCCCCCATCATTATCAGGAGTTCATGATGTGTTTCACACTCAATGCTTCAGAAGTATATGTCAGATACGACCCATGTATTGGGATATGAGGTTCTGGAGCTACAGACAGACTTATCTTATGAGGTGCGACCAATTCAGATCCTAGATAGAAAGGATAAGGTTCTAAGGAACAAGACCATTCCTCTAGTCAAAGTCTTATGGAGGAATATCAAGGTAGAGGAAGAGACCTGGGAGCTAGAGTCGGTTATGCAAGTAAATTTCGAGGACAAAATTTTCAATAGAAGTGGATAGTTGTAATGTCCCAAATTGCTAATAAGGTTTAGTGTCTTTATTAGTGTGTTGGGATGGCATAATTGGATATATATATATATTTGTGTGGAATTAGTTGATTAAATATGTGACTATGTGGCATACATGATTTATATGGCAATATGAATATATATGCATGTTTATGTGTATTAGATATGCATGTGGACCCGTTTTTGTTAATAAGGGCATATTTGTAATTTTGACCCGTTGAGGGTATAAATGTGATTATATGTGTTAAATGATTGAGACCACATTATTATGTGGATATATTTGCGGTATTCGGCTCGAGGCTATCTTAGTGAGCGGATTAGCAAAATAGTCACAATGGGGTTAAATGACAGGCTCGGGGTGAGCCTAGGGGTATTTTAGGGTCTTAGTTCACATTTGGGATCCATTGGGTAATAAGCAGTGTTTGGTGATTATTTGGGCACTTTGGGATTAAATTGGAATTTAAAGGGCCACTTGAGGATTAGCAGGAAATGCGGTAAATGAAGGGTTTGCCCTTAAAGGAATTAAGAGGCTAAGGATAAGTATAATGGCATTTTGGTCATTCTTTAAGCCTTTGTTAGACTTAGCTGTTAGAGAAACCACCAGAAACCACTCAGATTATTCCCTAAGCTTATACTCTCTCTCTCTCTCCCAAAGCTTGTTGGAGTCTTGGTGAATTGAAGGGGAAGGGCTGTGTTTTTTTTCCTCTGAAGAATTAAAGCTAGGATTACTTGAGGATCACTTCAAGGTCGGAGTCGTTATCAAGGTAAGGTTTAAAACCTATTTATTAGGTGGATTTCTATAATCAAGTTAAGTTTTTAGCTTAAGGTGTGAATCTTAAGATTTGAGGTAGTTTTGAGCTAGTTTATAGGTCATAAATGTTGTATATGCCGCAATGAAGTTGTTTGGGGGATTGATTTTGGGGAAAATGAGGTTTTTGGTAGGAAATTATGAATATTTTTGGATTGAAAATGATGGGGATTTCTGGGTTTAAGGCTCGAGCCACGACGCTGTTCTTCAGGCGCCGCGGCCCGTGTGCAGAAGATGGCCTTGGGGATTCTCTGAAATCGCGTAAGCACCACAGCGCTGGTTGGAGCATGCTGTGGCTCGTGTCTTTCAGGAGAGAACCCCTTTGCTCTCTGACTTGTCGAAGGTCATGGTGCCTCTCAGGAAGGCTGCAAATCAAATAGGAAATATTGGCCAAATAGGGATTTTAGGCTCGGGAATTCAAACCTAGGTGCTCAAGAAGGATTCTACTACCCGGTTTAGTAGATTTCGAGGTCTCGAAGGCTAGTATATTATTATGAAGCTTTTAATCAACTTAGGTTTTAATGGTTATTTATTATTACGTTGTGACTAGGTTTACTGTTAAGGCTCGGCATTAGGGATCATGCTTCAGATCGTCTTACATCTTTAGCTCGGGACTCGAGGTAAGAAAACTGCACCCGGGTTGTGATTGGGGCTTGGACCCCTGTTAACGAGTATGGTTATATATATGTGTGGTTGTGAATACATCTATATTTAAGAATATCTAGATAGGCATGCTGGCTTATGCTACAACCGATTGCGTGTTCACATTATATTTGTTTATTTATATTTGATATGAAAGTCCGACCTAAGGGAGCCGGGGCTGACGTTAAGCGTGTGGAACGCAGAATGGCCTAAGTGAACCATGGTTAGCTATATAACTAGAGGACCCAACCTAAGGGAGCCGTGCTTGAACATTACTAAGTAAATAGGAGTGTCGTTTGCATTTAACTAACTGTGTTGAATGTTGTGATTAAATTATATGTTGAACTGAGTAGATTATTATTATTGCCTAGCTTATTGCATATGATCTGTTGTTATAGAATTAAACGATTTAAGTGCACGGTTTATATATTGAATTAAACGATATGTTGTTATATATTTTAAACACAGTGTAACAGTCTTGGTTATCCAGGGTGTTACAACTTGGTATCAGAGCGATCTAGGTTTAAGGGTTCCTAAAGACTGGCTGGGCGTGTACACTCGCCGCTAAAGATAAGCTCCACTTACGGTTAGGTATCTAATGACATGAATATGTGATTAATTGTTTAAATTGAACCTATGTGCCTTATATGCATGTTAGTATAGAAGGCATGAAGCGTATGGATACATTTGGTAGTAATGGGATTTGATAATTACTGCATGAGTAACGTAGATTGGTGCTTTGATATGCTTATTGTGTGTGATTATTGTGACTGTTTGGACTTGACCGTTGGATGATTCTGGATATGAACATCAGGGTTGATGGGATTAGTCGGTGATTGCGGACTAATTCAGAATGTATGATCTCAAGATGGTTAATTGGATCTGGTATTGTTGGAGTAAGGGCTGCAAAAGATAATTAGGGTCGAAACCCTCCATTTTCCCCTGGAATTTGCAGCAGGCATTTGCTAGTATTCGAGTAAGGTAGCTAGATCAGGATAAGGAGATTATATGTTTGAGACAGTGGGTTTCGTTGAGGAAAAGTTGCTTTGTATATCTTGACAGTAAGGGCACCAGTGTTGGTTTAACTTGGGGATGGAAATGGATAAGAG
Source organism: Humulus lupulus (assembly GCF_963169125.1). Lineage (NCBI taxonomy): Eukaryota > Viridiplantae > Streptophyta > Magnoliopsida > Rosales > Cannabaceae > Humulus > Humulus lupulus. The sequence continues at coordinate 81,943,276 of NC_084800.1, forward strand.
TTACCGTATGGAAGGCTTTAGAAGCATTATCCTTTAGTTTTCAAGGAAGGCTTAGGTTTGCTCAAGAATTGTTTAGTGGATGGCCATGATTAATTCCATCATTGATGATAAGAAGATGGTAGGTCATGACGGAGTAGTTGCGCCATGCATATGCAACAGGAGGATGCTCGGATGTGGTGGGAAATGGTACCCTAGACCCAGAATGTTGTCATGATGGGTTGGGAGGAATTCAGACAGTGATTTGATAAAAGATATACTACGACATAGTTTGAATTGTAAAGGTTAATGAGTTTATGGACTCGATTTAGAATGGCAAGACAATGACAGAGTATCTCAATAAATTTTATGGGTTGGTCAATCCACTTTGGATTGGATACAAGCGGATGTAGCCCGAAAATAATAATTTATTTAAGGATTAAACTCTAGGACGGCCCAGTGCATCAGGGTTGCTTTGGAGCATGAGATTTCATTTGTGCTCGGGCAGCAAGGAAGGCTTTGTTATTAAAGACATAAGAGGTGGGATATGAAGTGTGAATGTCGAAGGGAAAGAAACTCAGGCAATCGTATTCCCACTTGTGGGGTTAAGTAAGGGCAGATGCCCAGTAACCAGAAAAGAAGAACCCCTGATAGTTCTACTACTCCTGGCTTTGACAGGAAAGGGGATTATAGTTTACAGGTTAACCGCCAGGGCAGCGATAAGGCCTAGTAAAGTTATTTAGTATCACCAGATGCGGGAGACGTCGTCTGGGAGGGTGCCAAGTGAAAGTATGTTTTCCACACGGAATAGTTCAATGCGTTAGGGCGAATTACCCGAGATTGGAGAAGGGAGGACTGGCCTGGCCTATGACAATTAGAGCTCGAGGCTAGTCCCTTGGAGGTGACTGGTGTTGGAGATGTGCCCTAAAAGCATATGTAGTAGACATTGTTTTTATGAAATAAATAAATAAATTGAATTTGTTATGCATATATTTTATGGACTATATTATTCTATAATAATATTATGTAAATATGAGGAAAATTCCTAAGTTCATGTATGTAATCTCAAACACGTATTAGTACGAGAGGATTGTGTTTGAGATAAATGAACTTGAATAGTTCGCAGTAAAATAAAGTTATGGAATCTTTAGATTAATTACTGCAAGTACGGTCCACTAGTATTATGAATACATGTGATCTAGATCCGGATCACTAGTGTGGTAGGACATTTTAGTGGAGGTGCTTTATATATTAGAGAATATATAGAACTGGACCAGATATGTTTATTAATACTTAGTTAAATACCGTTTCGAAGTATTAATTAAATATATCAACTGATGATCATATACAAATAGATCTTAATCCTGAGGTTACTATGAACTCGTGTTTATGTTATATGAGTTCTTTGATTCACTTGTTAGGGTCTGTCAGAATGATCAGGCTAAAAACTTTTGTTTTGGGAACTCATTAATATAGATGGCTGGGGACATAGTATAAAGATATGGAATCTATACCTTCTCGCAAGAGATTGAATGATGGTTCTCTTAAGGGTTGACTTTTGGGACTGAAAGGTTATTGAGCTCAAATTCATAATTTAGTTATGAATTAACCTTCACTAGTAGAGTCAATGGTACTTAAGGAAACAAGACATAATTAAAAGGGTAAAACGGTAATTTTATTCCCGATTAATTATGAACCATTATTAGAGGGTCAAGTTGTATGCAATGATTAAATCAATGGACGCTTTATGATTATAAAGTACTCAGTAAATGAAATGTCTATAATTACAAGAGTTCAATCTCATATTTATAGTGGAATAATCCTGAGATTAATAAATTAAGATTATTTAATTAAAGAGTTTAATTAATAATCTCAAATTTATTGGAGCTTGGAATTATAGGTCCATAGGTCCCCATAGCGGCTCTATCAACACTGTTCAAGGTAAGAGTTGATATGAAGGGAAAATAGTTTAAAGACATATTTAAGAAGAAACTTGTTCTTCAGGCCAAATATGCAATTATATGATAATAGTGATTAATTAATTAATTACAAATTAGATGTAGTTAACAAAATTAATTAATATTTAATTATTGTATAATTTTCGAAATTATACTAAATAATTAAATTAAATTTCGAAATTTAATTAAATAGTTAATTAATTGTAATTTTCGAAATTATGATTAATTAAATATTTATTTTCAAAAATTTGGGTTTAATTAATTAGTAGAATTAATTAAATATCTTTATTTGAGTGGGAGATGATAATCTGATAAGTTCAAATTGGATTTGAATTTAAAAGATTGATATTTATTCAAATAATTAATTATATTTGATAATTAATTAAAAAGATAGTTAATTTGAATTAGCTATCAGGTTGTTAGATCTTATCTGACAAAGAAATTTGAATAAATAATTAAATAAAATTTGAAAAACTAACATCCCTAGAAATTAGGAAGCTACACGTTCACACACAGTCCATAGACCGTGTGTGGCGTGTAGAGCAGTATTTTTTCAGGGATGGGATTTTCAATTTTATTTGTTTAATTAATTAATTAATGGATAATTCAAAAATTGATTTTTGGATTTTTTCATTAATGGAATAATTAATTAAAAAGTAAATTGTAAAATGGTTACAAATTTTTTTTTTTAAATTTTGAATATTTTCTGTTAAGTAAGACTGATCAGATTATTATTCAAAAAGAAGAGAAGTGAGTGTGAGACAACTCAGATTATTCGCTCTGTGAAAAATAGAACGATAGTTTTCTCTCTCCCTGAAAATAAAGAACCAATTCTCAGGCCTATTCTCTTGATCTCATGAGTTGAGTACATCAAGAAGAATCACAAATAAACTATCATTCATTCTCTAAGTGCCCACACATTTCTTGAGGTGTAGAGAACGCTTTGGAAGATCTTGGTGTGAGTACGTGGAGCGGCTTGGATAGGAAGATCGTTCTAAATACGAGAAGATAGCAAGGACACTTGATAGGCTTCAAGAGGTATGATTTCTATCACTATCTTGTTTATGATTAATGTATGTATATTAATGGATCCGCATATTTAAAGGGAGTTTAAATATGTTACAAAATTTTTGTTGTACACTGGGCTAACCACACCACCTTTCTGCTGCGTATTAGGAAACTCGTTCCTAACAACTGGTTGACTTGTTAGTCCTCGTTCCTTACTATATAGTGAGTTGGAAGAATTCGGTGCTGCGTGTCTCCTAGAAAAGATTCAGATATGAAGTACATGCCTCAAGGTTGTTATACGGTGGGGCTTGGGATATTAGTGCCTGTTGGGGAAGAGTTAGTAACTTTTAAAAGAAGAATTGGAATATAAGTGCTAAAGGGATTATAGTAAAACTGATTGAGCTTGTCATATGAAAGTTTTGATATGAGCCTGAGTGGGAGCTAATCTATTAGATAAGGGACAACCATGGATTGCCAGAAATGGTAATAATGTTTGGATTTGGAAGGAAATGACCCGGTTGCGTCTACAGAATGCCTAGACATTGGGGTATATATTACTTGGAATATATTAGTTGGATTGAATGGAAACTAGGTTGGCGGGTAAAGTTTTAGATGGGCGCGCAAGGAGTTGTTGGGTACACTACAGGCTTTGGGTATGGATAGACTCGGTATAGGGACACCATAAAGAATTATATTAGCTTAGCGGAAAGAATTAATGGTTCAGTTGAAGAAGTACTTGATTTAAGGATGGATTAGATAGAGCATCATATCGTGGGACTCGTTGACATCGCCTGTTAAGGATGAAGAATTTAATTGCCCAGTTGCAAGACAGGACAATGTTCTCAGGAATTGATCCTCGATCTGGTTATTACCAGCTGAGGATCAAGGAAATAGACATTTCAAGAATTATTACTTGTACCAAGTGGGATGTGATGATTATTAGTGAAGGTTCTTAACTGACCAATGCTTCGACAACACAGGTAAGTTTGACAAGTAGGGAATACAGGAATGACGTGGATGGGCCACAACTAGATTGGTTAGAAATGTGTCGGTCTACTCCTAATTAGAAGCAGAATGTGAATGACTACTACATTTATAATACTAAGACTAATGGGGCAGATTTCAAATAAAGCTCCAGAAGTTGTAAGCTTCGATTTCTCCAAAGATATTCAAGGTCATGCTATAGGAGGTGGTAGAATCATGTACGAAGGAATTCAATCAAAAGTCACAAAGAAAATACTGAAGAATGCCTAAGGGGTGAGAATTATAGTGAGGCTGGTGGACACGTCGTCCACTACTTGAAGTATCTTCGAAGACAGCTACACCCGAGATTAGGATAACAGAGAACCTAAAGAAAGACTGAATGGATAGCTTTGTATCAGATTTTCAGAAGGAATAATAAGGATTGGTAGCACTCTATGGTATTTGAGCCCGTGTGCAATGGATGGATATGGAAGGGCAACATGAAAGATATTGTCTTTGTTTAAGACCTGAATCTGAAAGGATGGTTCTTCGTCCCGCACGGTAGATGAAAGAATAAGAACACGAATGTTATATATGGAGTATAAAGTGACGGTAATGCTAGATAACCACAATTAAGATGGAGTGTTGGCACCTACATAATAGAAGTGAATGCAATAGCGTAAACAATTTAAGCAAGTGGTCATCAATAGAGGAATGACTTTGAGACCAAAACCTGGCAAAAATTAGTGGGTGATTCATATTGGAAACCCTTGATTGCGTAAAGGAAATTAATATGGAAGTTGACCCCTTAAGTTGGGTAGATCTGTGCCAGTTGAATAGGATGCCATGGATTAAGTAAGGTCAGAGGAGGTAATGATCAGGACTGATATGGTATCTGTAGTTGATGGTTGGCAGATGTAATTCTATGGACAACGTAGTTTAGGGAGGAGGTCTAGTGGGAATGGTTAAGAATCCAACTATTTTAGTATCAATGAAGTAAGATAAGAAGACCGGATGAGTGATTCGATGGAACCTAGTGTTAAGGTGGAAGTTCTAGATGCATATTGTAACCAGGAAGTTTAAATGGATGTTGAAATCTAAAATCCATATATTGGAAGGTAAAAAGGTATAATAGTGGACCATAAGAATGGACCATATTAAACGGCAAGTAAAAAGGTTGGACACGAGAGGTTGTGGCTCAATAGATCGAGTTAACACACTTCGGCTTGTGTGAGCGGGTGACACAAAAGGCACTTGGGAAACATGAGGCTGTATGTCCTAGTGGAACACAGAAGTTGATATTGTCAAGTTGAGACCCTTTATTTTTCCAAAGTTCTGGAAATGGATATAGAAGACAAAGAGTATGAGATTGAAACCTAAAATTATTGGTTATCTTCAGATAGACTGGAAATTTGAAGAAGTGACTCAGATTTTAAAGGAATACACCACAAATGTGTAAGTGTTTAGGGCTTGAGATAAGTACAGTCCCTTGATTGAATCGTCACAATGGTGGATGCCGGTCAACGGCTAGGGTGAATCAGCATAAGATATATTAAGGTAGGGAGTAAGAGGAACTTGTTCCAAGTAATGAAATGAAAGATAGAGAATATTGTGATTCTATATTGGTTTTGGGGAAAACAATAAAGTTAATGGGATTATTAGGGCAAAATTGTCTGCCTATCTGAAAGGACATAAGAGTTCGCAAGTTTCAAGTATGGGAACACAAAGTTCCAGGACGGGAGACTTGTATTTCTTCGAATATTGTAGACAAGAAAGAATATGATATTTTGAGAAAGAAAGAGGAGTTTTGACTCCTGATTTAATAAGGGTTCCAAAATCGTACCAAGGATTAGGCCGGGGGCCAATAGGTTAGCCTTACCCTAGTATGGGTGGTGGCTTATGAATGTTACTAGTGTCAATGTCAATTAAGGAAACCCTGATGATGTAAGGAGACCCTGAGATTTCAGCGGAGTTATTGCGTAAGGAAAAGCTAATGGAATTATAATAATGAGGTAAGGTCTTATGGAATAAGACTGTCACTCTAGTGAGAGTGTTATTGAGGAATAAAAAGGTATACAAGATTTGTACCCCGAGGTGTCTAAATAAATTTCAATAAGGAGGGGATAGTTGTGACGACCCAAAAATGCTAATAGGGTTTAGTGCCTTGATTAGCGTGTTGGGAGGGCATAATTGGATATATGTGTGATTAACTGATTAAATGTGTGACTATGTGGCATGCATGATAAATTTGACAATGTTAGTATGATTATATGCATGTTTATGAGTAATAATATGCATATGAGCTCATTCTTGATAATTGTGGCATATTTGTAATATTGGCCCGTTATGGGCATAAATGTTATTTTATCTAAATAAATGATCGAGACCACATTATTATGTGGATATATTCATAGTATATGACTCCAGACGATTCTACTGAGCGGATTGGCAGAATAGTCACAGTGGGGATTAATACCCGGCTCGAGGAGGGCCTAGGGGTATTTTTGGAAGTTCATGTGTATTTGGGATTAATCGTGTAATGGGTAAGCATTTAGAGAGTAATTGTTTTTGTTGGGATTAATTGAGAATTCATAGGAAAGTTCGAGGATTAGTGGGAAATGTGGCAATGGCGATTTTGGCCTTGGGACCATTTAAGGATAAGAGGAGACTTAAGGGGGCATTTTGGTCATTATAACTAAAGGATATAGTTAGAAAATGTTAGAATTAAGCTGAAATGTATTAGAACCTTCCTCAGCTCTCCCTCTCTTCCTCTTATTCGGTTTCCCTCTCCCTTTGTTTCTATTGTTGGTCCATTCGTTGATCTTGGGGGGAAACTCTTGAAGAATTATTGTTGAAGTTGGGAGTTAGAAGCTTGAAGGCTAGGAATTTAAGCTGGGAATTGGTGGAGCAAATCAGGAAGTTAAATTCGCAGTTGAGGTAAGCTTCACAGTCTGAATTTTTCCTTGAGTATTTATGTGGTTGAGCTGAGTTGTGGCTGGGTAAAGTTCTAGTTGGATTTTGAAATGGATTAATGGTTTGATGTGGGATTCAGGTTGTTTGTTTTGTCTTTGATGTGGTATTGAGTGTTTTACGCTTGATTCTAGAATTGGAAAACATTTGGGATGATTTATGTTGAGTTTGTTTGGGAAAAAACGTTGAAGAAACCCAAGGATTTATGGGTTTATGGGGGTGCGACGCGACCCAGTTCATGGGCACCGCGGCTCACGTGCCCCAGATGGCCCTGGGAGGGCTGCTGATTGTAGGGCACACCACGACTCTAAGGGGGCAAGTTGTGGTCTGCCTCCCTCAAATGTAAGAGGCTGCATATCTGTCTGGGAGGAGTGCCACGACCCTCAAGGCCAGGTCGCGGCCCACCTAGGCAGCATTGTCTTAGGACTTAGGGAGGCTCGGGGACCTAAACTTAAGCACTTAGGACGATTTCTACTTCCCTGTTTAGTAGAAATCAAAGTCGCAGAGGCTAGTGATTGAATCCAAAGTTTTTAAATGGTTTATAATATTATGGTTATCCATTATCGCTTCATGACTAGATTTTACCGCAAGGGCTCAGGAGTTAAAGATTGTGCTCGGGGCCCCTATATGCTTGCTGCTTGGGTTCCGAGGTAAGAAAACTGCACCCTTGTATGGTTGAGAATGGGACTGAGGTTCCCAATAATTGAATTCTTGTATTGCATTTGTAAGATTGACGTGGTATATGTGAACGACCTAAGAGAGCCAGGGTTGATGACTTGCGCACAGGACGCAGCTCATCCCCTGTGAGCCGGGTTCAGCTAAATAAAAAATGGATTCGGCCTAAGCGAGCTGGAGTCAGTTGAGTAAACAGAGGGCTCGGCCTAAGGGCACCGACACTGTACATTTGTATATTGACTATGATATGTTTCTAAACGTACATGCTTATTGTTATTAGTTTGATGCCTGTGATTTGTTGAACTTCTGGATGACTGTCTTATGATTGATTGGATGCTACTACTTGTTATGCACTTGCTATTTTGGTTTTCTTGTTGGGCCTTGGCTCACGGGTGCTACGTGGTGCAGGTAAAGGAGTTGATAGCTGGACTAGCCATGAGTTGGAGAGCATCAAGGGCGGTGTGTACATATGTAGCCTGCTCGATCGCCACGGTTGGGATAACTTGGAAGGAACTAGGGTTAAACCCTGTTTTTTCCGCCTAAGACGGCTAAATTGTATATGTTTATCTTTTACAAATCTGTAAACTTATTTTAGGGATCCCATGTACAAACTTAATCTTTTAATGAAAAATAATCATTTTGTTGACCAAAATTTTTATTACTTGACCTTAACTTAGTTTTTAATTACACATTTAAGTTCAAATGTCTTGCTTAACTAGTTAAGCACTATTTTAAAAACATAGTGTAACAGTCTTGGTTATCTAGGGCGTTACAGAGTTATGCCTTCAAGAAGATCGATTTATCTAGCCGACGCCGAGATCGAGGCTAAAGATGATGATTAGGTCCAGAACCCTCCGCCAGTCCTTGAGAACTGGCAACAGATACTTGCTGATATGCAAGCTAGACTTCAGAGTTAAGAGGAAGATATTCTTCTTTTGAGACAGTAGGTTCCAGTAGGGAACACTGCACCAGACTTGGCGCATATTGTGGCACCAGTAGTACATCAGGCTGAGATTGGGAACAGGTGGGAGCTGCTATACAAAAGGTTTAGGAAGCAGCATCCTCCAATCTTCGAGGGAGGACCAGATCCACTTAAGGCTGAACAGTGGATGAGTCTGATCATCTCCATCCTGGACTTCATGACGGTGGTAGGTAATGATAGGGTGGCCTACGCCACTTACATGTTTTGAGAAGATGTCCGCATTTGGTGGGAGGTGGCATCCCAGACACGAGATGTTTCTACCATGAGTTGGGATGAGTTCAGAGATTTGTTCAACTAACAATACTACAACATTGTCGTCAGGGCGACAAAGGTGAATGAGTTCACCAGTTTGGTACAGGGCAGCATGAAAGTTATTGAGTATGCTCTGAAATTAAACAGACTAGCAAATTTTGCACCTGATCTAGTGCCTACAAATGCAGCCAGGCAAGACTAGTTTGTTTGGGGGCTGAATGTTTTGATAGGCCAAGATGTACTGATCAGATCAGTACCTGGGGAGAGGACTTATGCCCAGGTGGTTGACAAGGCCCTCACAGCTGAGGAGGGAGAGCGCTGCAAGACAGGATGTTCGGAGAGCAGTGCCTCCAGTTATGGGATCCGGTAGGAGCAGAGGCCCCAATGATCAGAAGAGGACGACCCCTGACACCTCGACCACTGCTAATCCTGATAGGAGGGGTCGGGTTGTCCATGGCAGCTGCCAGGGAGGCAGTGAAGCTTGGAGAAGCTACCCAGAGAGTGCGAGATGCAGGAAGTGCCATTTGGGCGAAAGCCTGTTTCTTGTGCGGAGTGATTGGGCACCTCAAGAAGGGTTGTCTGACTTTGAAGAAAGAAGAACCAAGGAAGGCGGACATCTTGACTCCAACTCGAGTGTTCGCCTTGACTCAGCCAGAGGCTGAGGCTAGTCCCTCTATGGTGACAAGTCAACTATTTAGCGCTAGCACTTCATAAACGGTATTGATTGACTCTGGTGCCACACATTCATTTGTTTCTAGAAAAGTGATTGATAGATTGTGTAGCCTTTATGAGTATTATACTACAGGGCTTGGGACTATACTGCCTACAGGGGAACTGGTAGTTTCTAGGAGATGGGTTAGGTCACTGCTGGTGATGGTGGAAAATTGGGAACTATCAGTAGACTTGATTGAGTTAGGTATGGATGACTTCGATATGATTTTGGGGATGGATTGGTTAGTCAGGTATGGGGCGACTATATACTGTAAGAAAAAGATGGTGACATTCGAGCCTCAGGGTGAATACCCTTTTGTTTTTGTTGGTACTGTGCATGGACCTCGCAATCCCATGATATCAGCATTGAGGGCTAGAGACCTATTACAAGGATGTTGTATATGTTTTCTAGCCAGTGTGGTAGATACCACTAGGATCATACCAGTGGGACCAGGGGAGACCAGATTGGTATATGGGTTCTTGGATGTGTTCCCTGAGGACTTACCGGGACTGGCGCCACACCGGGAGGTTGAGTTTGTCATTGAGTTAGCACCAGGTATAGAATCGATGTCAAGGGAACCATACAGAATGGCTCTGGCCAAGCTGAAGGAGTTGAAGGTACAGTTAAAAGAGTTATTGGACCTGGAATTTATTAGACCTAGCTTCTCACCTTGGGGTGCTCCAGTTTTGTTTATGAAGAAGAAGGATGGGATTGTGAGGATGTATATAAACTACAGGGAATTTAACAAGTTGACTATCAAGAACAAGTACCCACTATCGAGGATAGACAACCTGTTTGATCAGTTGCAGGGTAAGACAATATTCTTGAAGATTTATCTTTGATCTGGTTATCATTAGCTGAGGATCAATGACGAGGATATCCCGAAGACGGCCTTCTGCATGAGGTACGAGCATTATGAGTTCTTGATCATGTCACTTGGATTGACCAATGCCCCAGAATCATTTATGGATCTGATGAACATGGTGTTCAAGGATTATTTAGATTAGTTCGTGATTGTCTTCATCGATGACATCCTGGTTTACTCTTGTTCAGAGGCAGAGCACGAGCAACATCTCCGATTGGTATTGCATAGGTTAAGGGAGCATCGGTTATATGCTACTTTTAAAATGTGCGAGTTTTGGCTACCGCAAGTGACATTCCTTTGTTATATTGTCAGCAGAGATGAGATTAAGGTAGATCCAGGCAAGGTTGAAGCAGTTAGAGATTGGTCGATGCCAAGGAATGCCTCGGAGGTTAATAGCTTCCTTAGGTTGGTGGGATATTACAGGCGGTTCGTGGAAGGGTTTTTGAAGATTGCCACACCATCGACAGAGTTTATGTGGAAGATTCTAATGTTCGCATGGTCAGACAAATGTGAGGGTAGTTTCTAGGAATTGGAGCAACGATTGATTACTGCTCTGGTGCTGAGTCTTCTTTCAGATGGGGACAAATTCGTGGTGTGTTATGATCCATCAAGATTGGGGTTAAGATGTGTGTTGATGTAGAGTAGGAAGGTTATTGCCTACACATCACATCAGTTGAAGGAATATGAGCAATGATACCCTACCCATGATTTGGAGCTAGCAGCAGTGGTATTCACACGGAAAGTGTGGCGACACTAGTTGTATGGAGAGAAGTGCAAGATATACACCGATCACAAGAGTTTGAAGTATTTCTTCACCCAGAATGACCGAAGTATGAGAAAAAGACGTTGGCTAGAGTTGGTAAAGGATTATGACTGTGAGATCCTTTATCACCTAGGGAAAGCCAATGTAATGGCAGATGCTTTGAGTCGGAAAGGCCCAGTACAGTTGTTTAGCTCGAAGCAGATATCGAAGGAATTGGCAGAAGATATGATCAGAGCAAGGATAGAATTGGTAGTGGGACAGTTGGCCAATATTACACTGTAATCCACCCTCTTAGAGAGAATAAAAAAAGGGCTAGATGAGTGATACACGGTTGAAGGAAAATAGAGGGGATTTCCTAACTGGAGTAGCTAAGGATTATTCCATTTCAGAGACAAGTTTGCTAAGATACAAGGATTGGATCTGTGTTCTGATAGACATGGGTATTAGACAAAAGATCCTTGATGAATCTCATACCACACCATATTCATTACATCCAGGCACCACGAAAATGCATCAGGATCTACGGTTGTTGTATTGGTCGCCTAGGATGAAGAAGGACGTGGTCGATTACGTAGTAAAGTGTTTAACCTCTTAGCAGATGAATGTTGAACATCAGTGCCCAGCAGGGTTGTTACAACCATTAGGTATTCCCAAATGGAAATGGAAAGGTATTACCATGGACTTTGTAGGAGGCGTTCCCAGGACGGTGGAGCAACACGACTCGATATCGGTGATAGTGGACTAATATACCAAGCCAGCTCATTTTCTGCCAATGAGAACAAACTATATTATGGACAAGTATGCAGAACTATATGTGAGGGAGATTGTGCATCTCGATGGGGTTCCAAAGTCTATAGTATCGGACCGGGATCCCATATTTACATCAAAGTTTTGGGGTAACGTAGAGAAGGCTATGGGGACTCAGCTGAAGTTCAGTACAACCTTCCACCCTCAGACAGACGGGCAGTCTGAGAGGACAATTTAGATATTGGAGGACATGCTTAGAGCATGTGTGCTAGACTTCGAGGGGTCTTAGAGTAAGTACCTCCCGTTGATTGAATTGTCTTACAATAACAGTTAGCAGTCAACGATTTGAGTAGCTCCACACGAGATGTTGTATGGAAGGAAGTGTAGGATGCCTATTCATTGGGATGAGATGAGGGAAATAAAGTATTTGGGCCAATAGATGTTTCATAAGTCTAATGAAGCTATTGAGAAGATCTGAGCTCAAATGCTCGCTCCGCAGAGCTGACAAAAAAGCTACACTGAACCTAAGAGTAGGGACATGGAGTTCCAGGTAGGGGACCACGTATTTATGCGATTTTCGCCATTGCGAGGAGTAAGGAGATGTGGGAAGAAGGGCAAGTTGAGCCCTAGATTCATAGGACCTTTTGAGATCCTGAAGAGAATCAGGCAGGTAGCCTACAGATTGGCTCTGACCTCATCATTATCAGGAGTTCATGATGTGTTTCACATTTCAATGTTTTAGAAGTATGTGTTAGATACAACCCATGTATTGGGATATGAGGATCTAGAGCTACAGACAGACTTGTTTTATGAGGAGCGACAAATTCTGATCTCAGACTGAAAGGAAAATGTTCTAAGGAAGAAGATGATTCCTCTAGCCAAAGTCTTAGGGAGGAATATCAAGGTCGAGTAAACGACCTGGGAGCTAGAGTCGGTTATGCGGGATTAGCATCCCGAGTTATTCAAGTATATTTTGAGGACGGAATTTTCAATAGGAGGGGATAGTTGTAACGTCCCAAATTGCTAATAAGTCTTAGTGCATACATGATTTATATGGTAATATGAATATATGTGCATGTTTATGTGTATTATATATACATGTGGGCCTGTTTTTGTTAATAAGGGCCTATTTGTAATTTTGACCCATTGAGGGTATAAATTTGATTATATGTGTTAAATGATTGAGACCCCATTATTATGTGGATATATTAGAGGTATTCGGCTCGAGACGATCCTAGTGAGCGGATTAGCGGAATAGTCACAACGAGGCTAAATGTAAGGCTCGGGGTGAGCCTAAGGGTATTTTGGGAACTTAGTGTGCATTTGGGATCAAACGAGTAACGGGTAGTATTTGGGCATGTTGGGATTAATAGGGAATTTATAGGACCACTTGAGGAATAGTGGGAAATGTGGTAAATGACGGATTTTCCCTTAAAGGCATTAAGAGGCTAAGGATTAGTATAAGGTCATTTTGGTCATTCTTTAAGCTTTTGTTAGACTTAGCTGTTAGAGAAACCACCAGAAACCACTTAGATCATTCCCTTATCTTACTCTCTCTCTCTTTCTCTCTTTCTCTCTCTTTCGAAAAGCTGGTTAGAGTCTTAGTGAATTCAAGGGGAAGGGTTGAGTTTTTTTCTAAAGAATTGAAGCTACGATTACTTGAGGATCAGTTCAGGGTCGGAAGATTTGAGGTAGAGTTTTGAGCTAGTTTATAGGCTATAAAGTTGTATATGCCGCAGTGAAGTTGTTTGGCGATTTGATTTCGGGAAAAATGAGGTTTTGGTAGGAAATTTTGAAGAATTTTCGAATGAAAACGTTGGGGATTTTTGGGTTTAGGGCTTGCGCTGTTGCGCTTTTCTTTAGGCATCACGGCCCGTGTGTAGGGGATGACCTTGGCAATTCTATGAAATCGCCTAAACGTCGCAGCACTGGTTGGGGCGCACCGCGGCCCATGTCTTCCAGGGGAAAACCCCCTTGCTCTCTGAGATGTGGAGGGCCACAAATCAAATAGGAAATATTGGCCAAATAGGGTTTTTAGGCTCGGGAACTCAAACCTAGTGCTCGGGAAGGATTCTACTACCCGATTTAGTGGAATTTGTGGTCCCGGGGCTATTATAGTATTATGAAGCTTTCAATTGGTTTAGGTTTTAATGGTTATTTACTATTACGTTGTGATTAGATTTACCGTTAAGGCTCAACGTTAGGGATCGTGCTCGGGACAGTCTTATACCTTCGGCTCAGAATTCGAGGTAAGAAAACTGCACTTGGGTTTTGATTGGGGCTTGGACCCCTGTTAACGAGTATGGTTATATATATATATGTGCGATTGTGATTATATCTATATTTGACAATATCTAGATAGGCATGATGGTTTATGCTGTAGTCGATTGCATGTTCTACAATCTATTCGTTTGTTTATATTTGATCTAAATTTCAGACCTAAGGGAGTCGGGGCTGACGTTAAGCATGTGGAACGTAGCCTAGTCTAAAGTGAGCTAGGGTAAGCTATATAACCAGAGGAATTGACCTAAGGGAGCCAGGCCTGAACATTACTAATAAACAGGAGTGTTGTTTGCACTTGACTAACTTTGTTGAATGCTGTGATTGAATTATTGTTTGAACTGAGCAGATTATTATTATTGCCTAGCTTATTGTGTATGATCTGCTGTTATTGAATTAAACGATTTAAGTGTATGATTTATATATTCTTGTTCATTTGTATTTGTGAATTAACTTTTCTTGCTGAGCCTTGGCTCCGTGTGCTATGTGGTGCAGGTAAGGGAAAGGGAAAGTTGGACCAGTCATGAGTTGGAGAGCTTTAGGGGCGGTATGTAAATTTCCAGCTGCTCAACTACCATGGCTGAGGGATCAACAGGGGATAGAACCAAACTTGATTTTATCGGTTAGGTTGGAGTAAGTTGTATTTATTTTCAGAGTTGTAAATGCCTTATAACAGCTTATTTTTGGGATCCTATGTATAGACTGAAACCTTTTAATGATAACAATTGTTTCTATGATCAAAATGTTTTAACCCTAATCTGTGAATAAACCTTAGTAACACGTTTATGTCCAAATGACATGATTAGCAAGTGCAGCACTATTTTAAATACACAGTGTAATGGTCTTGGCTATCCAGGGCATAACACTTATCCTTTGAGGAACTACAAGTCCATATATTAGACAAGAAGGACAAGGTCCTAAGGAATAAGACCATACCTTTGGTTATGGTATTATGGAGGAACAGAAAGGTCGAGGAGGAAACCTGGGGGTTGGGGTCAAATATGTGAGATCAGTATCCCGAGTTGTTCAAGAAAAAGTTCGAGGACAATATTTCTGTAAGGAGTGGATAATTGTAATGCCCCATTTTCCCTAATATGGCTTAGAGCCTTGATTAGGGGGCTGGGAGACAATAATTGAGTTAATTAGGTGCTTATGTGTTATGAGCATGTTATTATGTGAATTGTATTATGATTTGATTATGCTTGCATGTTTAATTGTATTAAATATGCATGTGGACTCGTTTCACATTAGAATTGCATTTTCGTAATTTTAACTCACTGAGGGTATAATTGTAAATATGTGTGTAACCATATTATTATGTGGATATATTTGAGTTATCCAGCACTAGGCAATCTTAGGGAGCAAGAAGCGGAAAAGTCATAACGGGGTAAAATACCAGGCTAAGGGCGAGCTTATGGGTATTCTGGTAATTTAGCAAATTGCCGGGAATTATAGAGTAGCGCGAATTAATTGATGAATATTGGTTTAATAGACTTATTTGAGACTAGCGGGATTTATGCAAAGACCAAATTGCCCTCGGGGGTAACCTTTGAGGTTGAATGGGGTAAGAGGCATTCTGGTCATTTGACCACATAGGTTAACTCACTAGGCCAGCAACTGAGCTTAGGCTCATTCACGTACAAGGCTTTTCTTTGAACTTTGGGAGCACTTCTCTTTAAGAAACACATAAGGCACATCAAAGCTAGGCTGAATTGGAGTTTGAAGGAAAATTGAAGGAAGAATTGAAGCTTGCTAAGGGTCTTAGTGCTGCCAAGCTAAAGGTTTTAGCAGGGAGTTTTGAATTGGGGCAGAATAATTCAGATAACACTCTGATTCCTTCACTCTTCAATGGTGTTTTTTGGGTCTCTAAATTGATTCCTATTTTGAGTGGTATGTTGTGATTTGGGGGAGTTTGGTATTGGGTTTTGTTGCCTAGGCTTAGTATTAAGTATTTGAGGCAAGAAACCTGTTGGAAACTCTGTGTTGGGTCAGATTTGAAGTTTGATTTGGTTGCAAATCGTAGCGTTTGCGAATTGGGGAAGAACACCATATTCTAGGCAGATTTTTGGTTTCTGACGAAGTGTCCAAGAAAAGGGGAAATTTGAGTCCAATTTGGGGAATCAAATTGTGGGGCGCGACCACGCCAATGGCCTAGAAGCCCCAATCTTTCTCTGGGCACGACTGCGCCAAGAGCAGGCGCGATCGCGCCAGGGGTCCCGAAATGCTGAAAGGAGGAGCTTTTAGGGTTAGGCCCGAGGGCTCGGGAATCTTATTTGGGAGCCAGCTTGGGGCCTCTAAGGACATTTTTAGTGCCACGTTAACTGGGAATCATGGTTTGAGAATTAGAGTTCAGTTTGGAACTCGGGTTCTAGGGTTAATTCCTAATGAACATATACTTGTGTTGTGACTAAGGTTTCTGCCAAGCTCAGGTTAGGGATAGCACTCGGGGTCGTTTCATTACTCGCACGATGATTGAGGTAAGAAAAATGCATTTGATGAGTGAGATACGTGATTAGGGCTTGGCCCAGTTGTTAAATGTAAAATAATTGGGTCTTGGCCCAACTGTCAATTATAATACAATTAGGGCTTGGCCCAACTGTTAAATGTAAACATGATTAGGGCTCGGGCCCAGCTAATGAACATGATTATCATTATGCCTGTGAATATCTATTTAAGTACAATGTAATACATTTTATTTGTGTGTTTGATGAATGTATTATCTGTATGTTTGTTCCTAACTGGAAAAATTGACTTATAAGTCGAGAATCTATATATTTCACCTAACTAAATGCTCGACCTGTTATTTGAGGGCATATTTGGTTAAAAGAGCTCGACTTGTAAGTCGAGGTTTTACAAGGCTCAACTTATAAGTCGAGGGTTTGCAAGACTCGGCTTATAAATCATGGTCAACACTATGCGCACTGAGCGCAGGCCGTTATGGCTAGGCCATCTTGAGAGTGTATTATGCACTTGACTGGCTCTGAAGCCACTTGAATAAATAGAACTGTGATACACACCTGTGTGACCCATGGTCGCTTACTTCTACAATGTGCTTGCTTGGTTTCAGTTTTCACTATTAAGCATGATGTTATGTTATGTTTATTATCTGAGTTTGTTAATATGTGTTTCTTGCTGAGTGTTTTGGCTCATGAGTGCTTTATGGTATACGTAAAGGTAAGGAGAAGCTTGGCCAGCCATGAGTTGGAGAGCGTTACAGGCGATCTGTACATATGTAGTCTGCTCGACCGCCATGGCCGAGATATCATAGGGAAACTAGGGTTGGACCCTGTTTAAACCGCTTAGGTCGGCCTATTTTGTAATCCTTAAGTTGTTAACAATTTTTAAACCTGTATTTTGGGATCCCGGGTAAACATTAAAG